>NC_092498.1:188892204-189197530 GCF_047511675.1 Marmota flaviventris
AGGCATATGGCTGACTTCAATGAGCAGATCCCTCCTATGACAGTAACAAGCCCACATTGGAACTGGTTTTGAGGGATGGGGTGATACCTTCATTTTAAGTTTTCCATAAGAAGTAAGATAGAGGCTGTTTTTATCAGGGAAGTGAGATTGTACTAGCAGGGATTATCTCACCAAACCAGCATTACAGTAAAGCATGTCATAAAGATTTTTAAAGGAATTTAGACATGTGTTTTTTTCAAAGCCTGAAAGAAAAGCAAGAGATGGGGAATAGATATTGAAACCAAGGATCTGAAATGAATTAATTATTAAAGAAACACAATAATGTGTAATATATCCTGAAAGTTTATTCTATGAAAACTAAGCAAGAATAACCTGAATTTAAAATATCAGTGACAAATCTTCTGAAATGGAAATGAGGACAACCACCCCACTTACAATATCCTCAAAAAAAATAAAATACTTGGGAATCAACCTAACAAAAGAGGTGAAAGATTTATATAATGAAAACTACAGAACCCTAAAGAGAGAAATAGAAGAAGACCTTAGAAGATGGAAAAATATACCCCGTTCATGGATAGGAAGAACTAACATCATCAAAATGGCGATATTACCCAAAGTTCTCTATAGGTTTAATGCAATGCCAATCAAAATCCCAACGGCATTTCTTGTAGAAATAGAGAAAGCAATCATGAAATTCATATGGAAAAATAAACGACCCAGAATAGCAAAAACAATGCTAAGCAGGAAGTGTGAATCAGGCGGTATAGCGATACCAGACTTCAAACTATACTACAGAGCAATAGTAACAAAAACAGCATGGTACTGGTACCAAAACAGGCCGGTGGACCAATGGTATAGAATAGAGGACACAGAGAACAATCCACAAAACTACAACTTTCTTATATTTGATAAAGGGGATAAAAGCATGCAATGGAGGAATGATAGCATCTTCAACAAATGGTGCTGGGAAAACTGGAAATCCATATGCAACAAAATGAAACTGAATCCCTTTCTCTCGCCATGCACAAAAGTTAACTCAAAATGGATCAAAGAGCTTGATATCAAATCAGAGACTCTGTGCCTGATAGAAGAAAAAGTTGGCTCCGATCTACATATTGTGGGGTCAGGCTCCAAATTCCTTAATAGGATGCCCATAGCACAAGAGTTAATAACTAGAATCAACAAATGGGACTTACTCAAACTAAAAAGTTTTTTCTCAGCAGGAGAAATAATAAGAGAGGTAAATAGGGAGGCTACATCCTGGGAACAAATTTATACTCTTCACACTTCAGTTAGAGCCCTAATATCCAGAGTATACAAAGAACTCAAAAAATTAGACAATAAGAAAACAAACAACCCAATCAACAAATGGGCCAAGGACCTGAACAGACACTTCTCAGAGGAGGACATACAATCAATCAACAAGTACATGAAAAAATGGTCACCATCTCTAGCAGTCAGAGAAATGCAAATCAAAACCACCCTAAGATACCATCTCACTCCAGTAAGAATGGCAGCCATTATGAAGTCAAACAATAACAAGTGCTGGCGAGGATGTGGGGAAAGGGGTACTCTTGTACATTGCTGGTGGGACTGCAAATTGGTGCAGCCAATATGGAAAGCAGTATGGAGATTCCTGGGAAAGCTGGGAATGGAACCACCATTTGACCCAGCTATTGCCCTTCTTGGACTATTCCCTGAAGACCTTAAAAGAGCGTACTACAGGGATACTGCCACATCGATGTTCATAGCAGCACAATTCACAATAGCTAGACTGTGGAACCAACCCAAATGCCCTTCAATAGATGAATGGATAAAAAAAAATGTGGCATTTATACACAATGGAGTACTACGCAGCACTAAAAAATGACAAAGTCATGGAATTTGCAGGGAAATGGATGGCATTAGAGCAGATTATGCTAAGTGAAGCTAGCCAATCCCTAAAAAACAAATGCCAAATGTCTTCTTTGATATAATGAGAGCAACTAAGAACAGAGCAGGGAGGAAGAGCAGGAGGAAAAGATTAACATTAAACAGAGACATGAAGTGGGGGGGGGAAGGGAGAGAAAAGGGAAATTACATGGAAATGGAAGGAGACCCTCATTGTTATACAAAATTACATATAAGAGGTTGTGAGGGGAAAGGGAAAAAATTTAAAAAAACAAGGGAGAGAATTAAATTACAGCAGATGGGGTAGAGAGAGAAGATGGGAGGGGAGGGGAGGGGGGATAGTAGAGGACAGGAAAGGTAGCAGAATACAACAGTTACTAATATGGCATTATGTAAAAATGTGGATGTGTAACCGATGTGATTCTGCAATCTGTATACGGGGTAAAAATGGGAATTCATAACCCACTTGAATCTAAAGTATGAAATATGATATGTCAAGAGCTTTGTAATGTTTTTAACAACCAATAAAATAAAATAAAATAAAACAGAAGAATACAAGAATAACCAAGATTCTTTAAAAACTTAAGAAGTAGTGAGTGAATTATAAGAGTGAATAACCCTAATGGATAACTAAGAATGCTTTAAAACTATATTTTTAATAAACTAGAAAAAATTAAAAATAATTTATACCCATGCATGAATAGGTGCATAGTATAATGAATGAAATAGAGTTTCTAGAATTAGATCCAATTGTTTATCAAAACTAAGAATTTATATAATTGTGCAATAAAATTTTAAAGAAAAAGTTCACAGATATTTAGAAAAAATAATAAAGCTATATAGCTATTTAAACACTGGCTGACATTTTTTGGAGATTACCTAGAATGTTTTATATTTAAATTAATAACAGTCTAGTATTTAAAAGGCAAAATTATTATAGTATAGGTGAAATATAAGAAAGACACAAAATCAAGAAAACACAAGAATACATTGACTATAGTTATTTAAATAAATGCATGTACCTTTATGCTTATATATGAAATTTACACTAATCACTTGCAAGGACCTGTTGGTTCCTTATTCCTATATTCTATCACCTTAATTGGAGGTCATGGCATACCATCTTCCGGGTTAAACCCTGGAATTAGTACTGGGATAAATCATAACTCATTGAGGACACTTAAAAGATCTGTAGAGGCATGAATGTATTCTTCTTTGCTGAGACTCATTGTTAGTTCCATATTGAATTGATTTTCTGGTTCCAGGACAAGTTGGATTCTAGATTTTATGAGTAACAACTATGCTTTTTGAAAAATATTTTTATTCTCTATCCTTCCTCCCACCCAGGTGAGAAATGCTTGGGGGTCACTTCATATTCACAAGTGCATAGTCCAGGTGTCTTCTGTCAACAATTAAGGAAGGGTGTTAAAATAAAAGAGTTCTTTAGAATTCAAAATGGGCAACTGGGTAAAGAATGAGGGTAATCACTATTCCTAGACAACATGGTAGATACAGAAATACAAAGAAAGCATCTTTTTGGAAGGAAGATATTGAGAAAATTGGTTATCTGACTTTTTTTTTTAAAGATGGACACAATATCTTTATTTATTTAATTTATTTTTTAATGTAGTGCTGAGGATCGAACCCAGTGCCTTACATGTGTGAGGCAAGTGCTCTACTGCTGAGCTATAACCCCAGCCCTCTCTGACTTTTTAAATCTAGATTTTGAAAGTATTTAAGATTAATCCATTTTAGGGACATTGTTTGAGAAAAATAATTAAAAGATTATATCTACAAAATTACTTATAGGAGGGAATCTTTATTTAGAGGGTCTTGTGCAAGTTAGGGGTCCTGAGGTAGATGCTTCCTTACCTTCAGGTCAAACCCATCTCTGCTCCTAGGTAATTATTTTGTGATTCTTTATATACCGTGTACTGATACTTAATCATATACTGCTTAATATGGTTATTTTACTTTCCATGCCTGGACCTTAAATTCCAGAGGTGTATTTTTCAAAATTTGCTCTTCGTTTCCTTTCTTTTTCATGTAACCCATCTGGGCTCATCCTGTATCATGTATCTGGTACCCAGAGGGGTTACTCGGTAGATACTTGTTGAATGACTTCCTGAATAAACAGGAGATGAATAATCACTTCTTCAGAAATGGATGACATTTAACCTTCAAAACTGGTAGATAATAAATAAGTAGACTAAGTGTTTTTATAGAAGATGTTTTTAAACCTAATTAACAAATTGGATATGATGAATCATTGGGATTGGGTAACATCGATCTAAGAGTTTATGAATATAAGAAGCCATTATTCTCTTTCAGAATGAATTCACTCCTTTTTAATACATTCAACCAATACTGACGATCTCCTGGGGGAGAGTGGAATTCATTCCCCAAAGTGACCCCTCTTCCTGTAACACTGATCCTCCTCAGTCTAAGAACATGCCAAGTTTGTATCACTATCTCCATCTGCCATCGTTGTGGTAATCATGGTGTCATTAGTGACAAATATTTGTACCATCATTTCATCTCAGATGTAAATGTAGATGAGGGTGCGCTTCCCTCGTTTTCTTCATCTGTCCTCGCCTTCTTCCTTATTAAAAAATTACCCATGTGGAAAATTAAAAAGAAAGCAAAACTAACTATAAAATTACAACTCACAAGCACTCCAATGATTTGCGATTTTCATAACTATTAACAATGCACTCCCTGTGGACTGCAGCAGAGATGAGATAGGCTGTTGGTTTTGCAAGAGCTCCAATTCCGTCCTTCCCTCCCACTCAAGGAGACCTAACGAAACCAAGTGAAGGAAAATGACATTGGAGGAAACTTGAGCTAATCTTAATTTATTATTATCTTTTCTTTTTCTGGTAGTGAAACAAATTATTTCCAACACCAAGATGCATTCTTTAAGAGAATTATTAAAAGACAAGTTCGTAATTGTTACTTCTTTGCTGTGACCATGTTGGCATGTATTGTCTTTTTGTTATCATTGTCCAGCTATATCAGCATTCAAGACAGTGCAGAATGAATGTGTGCATGTGACAATACTGCAAAGGGAGAAAAGGATCTCATGTTAATATGCATTCAGCGTGAGCACAAGAAACATTAGGAGCAAGTATCAAGGGATACTGCTAAGAGCTGAACCTTTTTGCGACAATTTACCAATAGTGGCCAGGTTCATCTAAAATTATTTAGTCTAAGTCAATCCAGCCCCACTTCAAAGATCTCATTTGCCTTATTCTGCCTAAAGACAGAGCAACTAAAAGTTGTTTATTGCTGGGCACGGTGGAGCACACCTATAATCCTAGCAGCTCAGGAGACTGAGGCAGGAGGATGGTGAGTTCAAAGCCAGCCTCAGCAAAAGCAAGGCACTAAGCAACTCAGTGAGACCCTGCCTCTATATAAAATATAGTAAAATTGGGCTTGAGATGTGGCTCAGTGGTTGAGTGCCCCTAGATTCAATCCCTAGTACCAAAAAAAAAAAAATAAATAATAACAATAATAATAATAATAATAATAATAATAATAATAATAAAGTTGTTTATTGACCAAAGAAGGAATAACATTTGGCTTATTTATTACATATCACTTTTATTTTGTGAATTTAATGGTTATATATGACAAGGACAATGAGAAGTCAATATAAAATATATAACTATAGTACATTACTACAATAAGAACATCAACATCAATCAAATCAAGAATCAGAATATTTCTATGACCTCATGGAGTCCTAAAGGTTTCCACACTTCCCGTAACTCTCTTTCCCTCTTGTAATTGAACCTCTTACAAGAACTGATGTTTTATTTCTATTGTTTTATTTCAAGAGCTTTATGGAAATAGAATCATTGGCTTCTCATCACTCAGAATAATTTTCTGGATATTCATCAAGGTACTATATGCATCAATAGTTTGTTTCTTTTATTATGAACTATTATTCTGTGATATGAATCGAAGTTCATTTAAGCACGCATTCCCTATAGGACAGACATCTATTTTTTCCCCCAGTTTCTGTGTGTTATGAAGAAAGTCAACAAGCCTGTCTTCATTTTTTTCTGAGATAAATGTCCCAGAGTGTACTTACCAGGTCATATGGCCATTACATGTTTATTTATTTTTATAAATCTTTTTTTTTTTTTTTTGAGAGAGAGAGAGAGAGAGAGAGAGAGAGAGAGAGAGAATTTCAATATTTATTTTTCAGTTTTTGGCGTACACAACATCTTTGTTTGTGTGTGGTGCTGAGGATTGAACCCGGGCTGCACGCATGCCAGGCGAGCGTGCTACTGCTTGAGCCACATCCCCAGCCCCTGTTTATTTATTTTTTATTTTTTTGGTACTAGGGACTGAACTCAGGAGCATTTGGCCACTGAACCAATTCCCCATCCCTATTTTGGATTTTATTTAGAAACAGGTTCTCATTGAGTTGCTTAGCGCCTTGCTTTTTCTGAGACTGGCTTTGAACTTAGGATCCTCCTGCCTCAGAATCCTGAGCTCCTGGGATCACAGGCGTGTGCTACCGGGCCTGGCTACATGTTTGCTTATTTAAAAAAAAAAAAAAAAAAAAAACTGACAAGATGTTTTCCCAAGAGGCTGTACTATTTTACTTTCTCACCAGCAAGGTATGAGCGATAGTTTCTGGATCACTTGATGTTATCATCACATTGTATTTTAGCTATTTTAATAGGTGAGTAGTAATATCTAACTGTGGTTTTAATTTCGTATCCCTAGTGGCTAGTGATGTTGAATATCTTTTCATTCTGCATTTCCTCTATTTATGTCTGCTCATAAATGCTGGATTTTTTTTCTTCCCCATTTTATACTTGGCTTATTTGGTTTTTATACTGTGGGGTTTTGAGAGTTCTTTAAATATTAAAAATTACAGACTTTTGTAGCATATGTGGCTTATAAGTTATTTTTCCCTGTCAGTCTTGTCATTTTATGCTCTTAGCAGGGACTTTTGCAGAGTATACTTGAAATTTTAATGAAGTCCAATATATAATTTTCCCCCATTTATTTGATATCCTCTCAGATTGCCTAGATTCCAAATGTTTTCTATTTTATCTTTTTTTTTTCTTTCAGTTTTTGGTTAGTAGTTTTATAATTTCATGTTTTACTTCAGGGTGTGACCTATATAGAATTAATTTTTATTTAAGAAATAAGGTTTTGGTTGGTGGGGGTTTTTTTGTGTTTTTTTTCTTTTTTGTTGTTGTTGTTGTTCTTTTGTCTGTGATAAAAAGTTGATCTAGCTATGTTTGTTGAAAAGCCAGTCTTTTCTCCATTGAGTCTTTCTAATATGTTTGTCAAAAATCAAGTATATTTGTGTTACACTATTTTTAGGTTCTCTATTCTGTTCCATCGATATCTGGGTGTCTCTCTGTCTATAGAACTGGCAACATTTAATGTATTCAATCTTGAATATTGTGATGATATGATAATTTGGAAATAGAATAGATTTAATACTTCCACTTTCATCTTTTTTAAAAGTTGGGTATTCTAGTTTCTTTGCCTTTCCATATAAATTTTCAAAATAATCTCGCCTATATCTGCAAGTTTTACTGAGTTGTTGGTGGGTATTGTACTAAACTTATATATAAATTTGAGAAGAATTTCTATATTTACCATGCTGAATCTTTCTATCCATGAACATGGTGTGTCTCTCTACTTATTTAGATTTTTTTCAAATTTCTTTTATCAGCGTTGTGTAGTTTATAGCATAAAAGACCTATAAATATTTTGTTAGACTTACTACTGTTTGTTTTCTGAGATATTATAAATGACATTTCATTTTAGGTTATTATTCTTTGTTCATTGCTAACATACAGAGTACAATTGATTTTTGTTAGTTTTTCTTGTATATACTTGCTGTATATATTTGTGAATTCTCAATTTTTAAAAGAAGATTCCTTGAAATTTTCTATGTGAATAATCATGTTATAGACAAATAAAGAAAGTTTCTTTCTTTATTACTAGTCTATATCCTTTTTGTTTCTTTCTCTTGCCTCTGGCCCTGATTAGAACTTCCATATTATGTGGAAAAGGGGGTGAAAATGAATATCCTTTTCTTGTTTCTGATCTTATAGGGACCTAGATAGATCACTTTTGTTTGTAATATTAAGTGTTGGTATTTTTATGGATGCTCTTCATCAATTTTAGGAATTCCTTTTATTTTTATTTTTCTAATAATTTTAACCATGAATATATGTTGAATTTTATGGAGAGCATTAAACAATTTCATCATTTGATTTTTTTTCCTCTTTTGCTTGTCAATATTATAAATTACTTTGATCTTCAAATAATAAGACTTGCATTCCTGGAATAAACCCTACTTAGTCTTACTGTATAATTATTTTTGTATATTGCTTAATTCTGTTTGCTAACATTTTGTTAAGGATTTTTGCTTCTTTATTAATAAATGATATTGCTCTATCATTTTTTAATTTTTGTTTCAGTTTTCTTTTGTGTTTTGATTTTTGACTGTCTAGTTTGGGTATCAGAGTAATATCATCCTCATAAAATCAATTGGGAGATGTTCTCTTTTATCTAGTTTATGGAAGAGATTATGTATAATTGTTAATTCTTCTTTAAAAGGTTTCTAGAATTCTTCACTGAAACTTTTTGGACCTAAAATTATGAATTCATCTTTCTTAATAGGTATAAAGTTATTCAAGTTATCTATATCATATATTGTGAGTTGTAGTACTTTTTGCTTTTTAAAGAATAGTCCGTTTCATGTGATGTCTGAAAAAATTACATTTTTTTATTCTTTTATAGTATTTCCTTAATTCCTTGTCGATGCTATAGGGACTGTAGTGATCTCTCTGTTTCATTCCTGATGTTAGTGTCTTCTTTTTTCTTGTCAGATTTGCTAGAGCTTTGTCAATTTCATGTTATAATTTCAAAGGACAAACTTTGTATAATTGACTTTTCTCTGTCATTTTTCTGTTTTCAGTTTTATTGATTTCTGCTCTTCTGTTTATTATTTCTTTCCTTTTGCTTTGAATTTATTTTGCCTTCTTTTCCTCACGTCTCAAGTTGAGAACACAGGTTACGTATAGACTTTTCCTCTCTTCTAACATGTACATTCAATACTACCAATTTACTTTGCATTGCATACTTCAGCTGAGTCACACATACAGTGTTATGTTGTGTTTTCATTTTTATTCAGTTCAGTATATATATTTTTAAATTTTCCTTGAGACTTTGATCCATGGACTACTTAGCAGTATGGTTGTTTAGCTTCCATGGGTTTTGAGCGTTTCCTGTTAATTTTCTGTTACTGATTTCTAGTTTGATTCTATAGAGATCAAAGAATTAAATCTGTATTACTTAAATTACTTAAAATTGTTGAGGTTTATTTTATGTCTCTGGAGATAATATGTTTGGCATATTTTTCTTATAAACTTGAAAACCTCCTATATAATGATGAATAGATCCTGTTTGTTGATGGTGCTATTGAATTTGTCTATATCCCTGCTGATTTTTTTTATCTAGTATTATTGATTTCTGAAAGAGCAATGGTAAAGTCTCCAAATGTATCTGTAGACTTGTCTATTTTAGACACAATCACTTTTTATTCACATGTTTTGCTGCTGGATTTTGTGTGTGTGTGTTTGTGTGTGTTTGTGTGTGTGTGTTTGTGTGTGTGTGTGTATATATATAACACATATTTAGGACTGTTGTATCTCCTTGATGAATTGACCTTTTTCTAATTATACAATGTCTTTTTTATGCTCTTGTGAATTTTCATGCTCTTAAGTCAAATAAATCTTATGTGAAAAATAACAACTTTTACTTCCTTTGATTAATGTTTGTATGATACATTTTTCATTCTTTTACTTCCAATTTTCTGTATCATTATATTTGAAATTAATTTTTTTATGTATAACAAATAGTGGGGTTATGTTTTTGGGGCCACTTTTCCAATCTCTGTTACTTAAATGGTATATTACAAACAACTTACATTAAATGCAATTTTTAAATATTAAGTTTGTCATTGTTGTTTTCTGTTTCTTTTTTTTTCTTAGTTTAAATTTTTGGATAAATATTCTATCTACCTAAAATGTTTTTGAATGTATTTATTTGAAATGGCCACACTATGTATCACGTTATGTAGATGTAACTGTCTACTTGTGTCAACATTCGCTAGTTTTACTGAAATGTATAAGTAGTTCCTCTATATATACCTTTTTACCTTCCTCAGTTTCTCAGATAAAATCTTAAATATTTTTTTGATATTTTACACAGGTAGGACTCCATCAGATAGTATATAATTTTTGCTAAATAATTAGGAAACATTGTAGAAGAAATATGTATTTTATTTACCCATATCTTTACCGTTTACATTCTTTCTTCCTTCTTGATAGTTTAAGATTCCTTCATTTATTATTCTTTCATTTTCATTTTTTTGATAACTCAATTAGCAATTCTTTTTGAGTAGGTTTGCTCATGACAAATTCTGTCAGTTTGCCATCATCTGAGAATATTTTATTTCCCTCACATTCATGAAGAACATTGTTCTGTATATAGAATTCTAGATTGGCATTTCTTTAGATACTTGAAAAATATTATGCCACTTCGTTTAGACTTACATGATGATACTAAGGTCTGCTACCAACTTGTGCAGTATCTGGGTCCCCTGAGATCATGTCTGCATCAGCTTCTGAGTGCCTGCAAGGCTCATCATGGTAAAACAACTCCCTAGGCCCCTCTGTATGAGCAGGATACCACCATGATATTTTTTTTCAAAGAGATTTTTATCTTGTATATTCTTGAGCTTGAAATGGGTGTAATTTTGCAAATTGCTTAAATGCTCTTGGGGCATTTTTCTATTGTTTCTGTGCAAAGTACTTAGCATCTCTATAGAAGCTTTAATCTCTTCACCTTACCTGCATTTCATGGCCCCAGCTTTACATGCACATTTTTTGACCAAAATGAAAGTTTTAAAACTCCTTTGTCTCTGCTTTCTGCTCACATTTATCACTGCAAACTTGGCTAAAAGCTTTCAAACTATCTATTGCCACTGCTTGAATGTTGTGCTGCCTTGAAATTTCTTCTGCTACATAAATTAGTCCATCACTTCTAAATTCAGCACTACACAAATCTCAGGACATGTGCAAAATTTAGCCAAGTTCTTTTCCAGAATATAACATGAGTGGCCTAAAGTCCAGTTCCCAATAAAATCTTCATTTTCCTCTGAAACCTCATGCCTACAGACCGTATTCTTCCACTATTATTGTTTTCTAAGCTTCCATAATGATTCCTCATTAATCTCTACTTATAAAGCTTTGTCAGCTTTCATCTCTAAACATTTTTTCAAAATTCATCCCCAAACCAGCTCCAAAGGCCTCTGAATTTTATGGTCACAGCAAGAATCCCATTCTTGATACTAATTTCTGTTTTAGTCAGCTTTTTCATTGCTGTAATCAAAATACCTGGCAAGAATATCTTAGAGGAGGAAAAGTTTATTTGGGGCTCATTGTTTAGAGGTCTCAGTCCACAGATGGCCAACTCTATTGCTCTGGGCCCAAGGTGAGGCAACACATCCAAAGAGAACTCAGTGGAAGAAAGCTGCTCAGCTCATGGCTGGATCAAGAAGCAGACGCAGTGGAAGGTGCTACAGGGTCCATGCATCCTCCCAGGTGACTCACCCCCTGCACCCTTGCCCCACCTGTCTATATTTACCACCCAGTCATCCCATTCAAACTAGAATGTCCTGATTAGATTATAGCTCTCATAATCCAATCATTTTACCTCTGAATATTCCTGCAGAAAAGCAGGAGTTTTCTGGGAACACTTTATATCAGATTCATAACACTGCTGCAACTAGTAGAGGGAATCCTTTGTTCCTGCTGGGTGGGGGTAGAAATCCAGGATTCCTCCTTAGTCTGTCTTTACACCCCAAGAGGTGTATTATTATTATTACTGCTGGATGAAGATGGATATATAGCTGTTCACAAGGCTTGTCTTGTAAAACCCCTAATGGTGATGTAAGGAAGTATGTTTTTGCTGCTTCACATGTGGCTCCACAAATACCACAGAGAGAGCCTTGTAACCCCCAGGTGAAAGGTCTGACTCCACTTGGCCTCGTCTGATGCTTCCCTAGCAGGGTACCTTGTTACCACTGATAATAAAATGCTGGATTTCCACTTAGGCTCCACTGATACCTGAGAAGTGATTTCATTACCATCTGGCTTGATTGGAAATCTCAGCTTCCAACTTAGTCTTCTCTGACACTACCTCAGTGAAGGTAGCAGCTGCCTCATTTTAGCCAGGCTAGGATGGGAGTCAAAATACCCTGCTCAACCTTTGCTGGCATGGGTGGTGTTGGGTTGATAGATTTTTTTGTGGTGTTTGTTTGATATAGAGCAGTTTTTATGTTTGTTTGGTACAAAACTGTTTTCATGTGTTTGTCTTGATGGGGAAGCAGATATTTTTTTTTCCTTCCTTTCTGTGCCAATGGTTATTTCTGCATTGCTGTCCTTTTTAGCCCTATGTCCTGGGTATATGAAGCAGGACATTAACCTAGGGAACATACCATTGTGTCATTCCTTAGGTCCTGAGGTCCCTGGCTGGTTTTTCCATCTTCTCTACATTTTTCAGACTTATATCTATTCTATCTTTCCAGAAGTCCACTTTTAGAATTTCCTTCCAGAGAAATAGATTTGTTTTTCTTCTACCAGGTACACTGTGACTTTTTCTTTTCTCCTGTCTCCACTGACACCAACGCTGGCTCTGATTTGTGTCAAGTTTATTGTTTACCGTGTTGGATTCTCATAAAAGGCAGCAAGGTATAAAAAGAGGCTATTCAAGATGTTTCCAAGTGGATTGCCTCCTGTAATTAAAATTAAGAAGTGCGTTAGAATATTGATAAGTTTCAATTAGTAGGCTAAGCTTATAAGTTTGTAGTCAATGCAGAAAAAGCAACAGAGAGGAAATACGAGGACAGTTTCAAGAAAAATACCAACACAGCTTGAGACCTCAATATTGGCATAGATTCAATTGGTTCTATCATCATGCTCAGTGAACAAGCTTAAATAAACTAAAACTGTAATATTCATATCAATGATTTCAAATATTGTCTTGATTTGAAGTTTGCTTTAAACATCTTGAAAATAAGAGACCACTTTTTCATATTGTGATATTTTCTTTGCTCTTAACAAACAATTAAAATGAAACCTCCTATGGCAATGCTACTTGAATTGTGGTTCACAGACCAGAGCATCAGCATCAGGATCACCAGAAACTTGTTAGAAATGCAAATTCTTGGGCTCTATCTTATACTTACTGCATCAACATTTTGTAGGTGAGACCCTAAAATCTGTATTTTTAAGAATTTTCAGGGTCAGCTGGTGATTCTTCTGTATACCTTTGGCACTCTCCATGTGCCATATCCTTTGGGCTTTGGAGCCTCACTGCATATTCAACCTTTACCACTTCTTAGCTTTCTTTGTCTTTGGTTGCCTCTATTCCTTACCTATAAGGTAGACTGGGCTATACTGCTTAAAATTAATTTTTGGAATATAATTAATGCACCTATAAAAGATATTTGTAGTATTGCCTAACACCTATTTAATTCTTGATAAATGTTAGCTATTCCTATTAAAAATGTATGCTATGATCACAGTAACTCAAATAACAAAAGGCCTTTTATTGCTTCTTTCTTTTTTGGATGTTCACTTTCATTGGAATTTATGTGTAATGAAAACATCTGGCTTACTTGTATACTTTAGGTCAGTTGCCAAGACAGCATCTCTTTTCAACCATGCAAATAGGAGGCTGTTGTGTATCAATTTTATGTTATCTGAAGTGAAATATTTTAGGTGCACAAAATGAGCATGTTTGATGATATTAATGTGTGCATGTGTTTGACTCAGGTTGAGTTTACCCTTTATGGGAGGCAAGTGCTTTTAAATTATCAGATTCATTTCATTTTCACAATCCCATAAAGTAGGTAATTGTTTTAGGTTTTTTTGTGGCTGTGACCAAAATACCTGACAAGAACAAATTCAGAGAAGGAAAAGCTTATTTGGGGGACTCACAAGTTCAGAGATCTTAATCCATAGATGTCTGACTCAATTCCCTGGGGCCTGAAGTGAGGCAGAACATCATGGTGGAAGCTTGTAGCAGAGGAATTCAGCTGGGAGCATCACTCCAGGAACCAGAGAGAGTGAGACCTCTGCTTATCCAGGACAAAATATATACCCAAAAAGCATGCCTCCAATGACCCACCTTCTCCAGCCATACCTTACCTGCTTTCAGTTACCAGTTCTTTAATCCCTATCATGGGGTTAATTCACTGATTGGATTAAGGCTCTTATAACCCAATCATTTCAACTCTAAACCTTCTTGCATTGTCTCACACATAAGCTTGTGGGGGGTACCAAGTACTTAAACCATAAAAATACTGTTATATCCCCATTTTATTCTGAAGATGAAATTGCACCAGTAGTTTTCCAAGATCATACCATATAGTGGTGAGGGATTTGGGACTCAGTCTGATTCCAGTGGTTCTCTTTCTCAGCCACCTTGTTCCACAATTTGAGGAAGTTCAACAAACTTTTCCTGGGGTTGCTATTTAGGTACTCTAGATTCAGTTTCTGTATTTTTTTCCCCCATTTTGCCAAAGAAACACTATGAAAGAAAATGCCAATTGATGGAAATAGACTTGGAGAGACTTTTTCTATGGTTTATATTTTTTCAGTATCTGACTTCTGATATCATACCACAGTGATGAGACTTGCTTGATGAATGCATTAGAGAAAGAAAAGACAAAGTGAGTGAGGGAGGGAGAAAGGAAGGGAAAGAGAGAGAGGGATGAATGGAGGCCAAAGGAAGACACAACTCATTAAGAAAGTGGGTATTTGTGACTTCCTATGTGCTATCCATATTTCAAATCTCTTTCACTGATTGAAATATAAATGTGCTAATTTTTGCTGATTTCAATATTAATGATTTATCTATAAAATTTTATAACAGATTTTCCCTGTTTGTTCTACAGACAAATAAGAGAAAAATAAACTTTAAACACACACCTACAAATACACATGAGGCCATACCTGTGGTCTTGGCAGACACCAACCACTAAATCTAGCTTCACATTCTATTAAAGTATTAGGACCAAATTAGGAGGAAAAAAAAATCTGTGCACATCTACGGAATAAGAGAACAACGTTGGCAATAAACAACTTGGTTTATAAAGACCAAATGAAACTAGACAGGTTTAGTCACAGTTTTCTGATTGGATCACTGAGTTAGTGAATGAAGATAAAGATGTAGGTATAATATATTTAGCCCAGGAGTTAGACAACACAGCTTTGTATCTCTGTACATAAAGTCCAGTCCAAGGGAGAGGGTGTTAAGGAATCAAAACTACCACATCAGCCATGAAAATTATTGATTTGTTGCTTGAACAATGAAAAGGAATCAGAAAGCAATGAATTGCAATCCTGTGTATTTGGACTGATGCCAGGCAATCAAGTTAGTCTACAGTTGAATCCTGTCGATGCATTTGCTAAATCTCTAGTTCTGTTCCAATTATACTGAAAATTCAAAGGCATACTCTACTTTTTCCTTCTATATCCTAAATTGTCTTAGGGTTTGGCTCTTCTCATCAAATCTATGCACTTCATACCACTACTAGATTGCTGAGTTGTGGCCACAATCATTGTAGTCACTTAAATTTGTGCTCTTCAAGTCTTAGCGAGGTTGTTTGCTGGGTACTACATTTGGAACTATTTCTCAGGAGCTAAGAACTTTTTGCTTTTATCTTTCCTCATTCCACAGAATTATTGTCTCTCAGAGTATTGAACTGTGGGGATATACACAAGCCTGTGGGCCGTTTCATGGTTTTGTTTTATTCTTTCACAGTTTTTTTGGACAGAGGAATTATGGAGCCTCCTGCTCCCAGTGATAAGTAGGAAGTCAGCTCATTTTCTTTTTAAGGGAACTGAACTCCCCCTCTACTTTTAGGTAGCCCTGGGAGAGAGGCTAGTTAGAAAAGTTTCAATGCTCTTTTGTAGCATTTTTTGTCTCTTTCAAAGACTTCTGTTATATGTGGGGGAAAAAAATGTTGTTAATAGAAACTGGGATACTACACCATGTTCCAGATCAGGCTGTTTTAAATGAATACATCTTGGAAGCATAAATTCCATTGTTTCATTATAACTATATGTTTGTCCAAAGTGAGCTTAGCACAATAAAGTTTTCTTTGTAATTACGTTTTCTCTTAAAAAATGATCAATTGATCTTTTCCCCATATGTACAAAGAGAAGACCTTTTCTCTGGCAGTGGTTAAGAAGATTATGGTGGGAAATAAAATGTAGATTATCACCTGTTTCTCATTTCGATAGCCCATTATTCTCATTCTGAACCTGATCCTGAGACATACTCATTTTTCCATTCCATGGTGTTTGGATTATCAGCTATTCTTCTCTGCAGTCAAGTCAGCTTAAGGAACTCATTCCAAGCCTGGATCCTGCTCCTCCACCATAGCAGGGACTGAGGCCTTCTCAGAGGCACATGAAAACCATATTACCTATGATATTAGTAAATAGAGTTAGTGAGATTTTTCAGTTTTTAATCTTCTCAAACAGATTCTCATGGGAGGTAACTTGATAAGGAATTTTTAAAAAAGTTACAAAGAAATGTGTTTGTTGATTATCAGCTCTGTACCAAGATATTTAGTCGTAGCTATTTGCTTCACATTTTTCCTCTTTAATCTTTCCAGTGCATCTAGAAGATATTACCATTTTTACAGTTGAAAAAAAATCAGGTATTAGAGTGTTTGGGTTACTGACCCCAAATTGCAGAAATGATGAGAGGCAGAGCAAAGAGGAATAAGAAGGCTGGTGCTCTTCCTACGGGGAAATGTGCTCCTAATAGCCAGCCTATCTGGAACTGGTCCGGATAGCTCCTCCGCTGGCTTGCTCAGGTTCCTTTGGGTTACAGCCATTCCCCTGCTCCTGTCTCCCATTCTTTATTGTCCACTCTCTACTCTACCATCTGTCTATTATATTTATTGATAACATTTTAGAAATAAATTTACTCAGAGAAGGCTAACCTAAATTACAGAAAAGTGTACAATGATAAAAATTTGCATCTTGGTATGTTTTCACAAAGCAGACATATCCAGATCACAAACACGAATGTCATTAACACCCAAAACCCCATATATCATACTGTATAATATTTATTTATATGTTTTATTTTTGATTAACAAATTACTATTTTTCAGCTTGGGGTTATTACCGATAATGCTGTTCTGACCATTCTTAAACAAATTTCTTAATGTCCATTGGGAAAGGCTCTGTTGGATCTAAGAGTGGAGTTTCTGGATTATGTGGATGCATACTCAGATATGATGAGTGTTTAATCAAAATATGCCAATTAATTTTATAGCAGGAGAGTCTGAATCACATTTTTTTCAACTTCCTTGACAACAATGGTATTGTTGGTCTTTTTTTTTTAAGTTGAGCAACATAGTTGATATGTTCAGGTACATCATTGTGGCTTTAATTTGCTTTTTTTCCTGAGGACTTGTGAGGTTAAGCACCTTTTCAAACATTCATTACATAGATGATCTTTTGATCTCACTTCTGTAGCAAGAGCTCTGAAATCTCCTGCAGAATGTAAGCTTCACATTGCACTTTATGATCCAGAGCACTCAAATGTGTGAAGGACCTACTGGCATCCGGGCCTGTAGTCTGGTCCTGTGCAGTCTCTCAGTCCAACAGAGTCAATGTCCTCTGGCATGTTGTCAATTGCCGACCCCCAACCCAGTCCCCATTCTACTCTCCAGCAAATACCCAGCAATCTATTATCTAGCAGGACCTAATTTTTTCTGCTCTGTTTATTCTCTATTTTGTAAATAAATGTGTAAAAATACACATTTTTTTTCTTCAGCTGAAAGAAGTCAAGCTAATCCTGTTCTGGAGTGAGGTCCAGCTCCAAGCAAATGCCTCAAATCTCTATTCTCCTTCTCTCTTACTGAGGCTTTGATTTGTGGCTCTTGCGGCTATGATTTTTTTTTTTTTTAATTTTCCCTGGATTGTTCTGTCTTTAGCAAGCATGCTCTGGGAAGAATCCACAGAAGTTTTAAAATGATATCTTTTCCATAGAAAAGGAACTACAATCTCCACTTTGCAGTAGTTAACTTTTAACTCAGCTTATCTTGGTCAAAGAAAAAGCAAAAAGTTAGCTTTTCTGCCCTAATATATTCAGGAAAAAAATAGCAGTGGTTTATGCTCAGTAATTTAACATCAAGCAAAGTCATTACTTGTATAATCTAAATTATAGCTTTGCTATCATGGGAAACTGATTTAAAAATAAATTTCTACTCTTCTGCATAAAAATACTTCAATATGATAAGGAATCAGATGTGGAAGCCATTGTGTTTCACTCTGAAAAATTTTAAAAATGCAGTTAGAGAGTAGTATTAAGAGTTTTAAATTTAAAACCAGGTTTTGTTTTCAGTATTTTGCTAAAATGGTCTTTATTAATTTAATTCTTTGAGTCTTTGAACTAGCCAGTGAGAAACAATTTTCCCACTGAGCTATCTTGCATTAAAATGTTTTTATTTTACTGTAAAAAGAAAACCCAACCAATCAACCTAATGAACATTAAAAAGAGGATCCTCAGAAGTATATGTACAGTATCTGGGGTGTGATAGTTTTGTTATGTCCACATGATAGCTGAGGATTTCTATTTGTTCCCAGTGCCTGTTGCAATTTAATATGGGTACCTGGGGCTATAAATGGAGACTGACAAGAAACTTGTATTAGGTTATCATAACAGGATGCAGGAGTTATACTTTAAAACACTTAAGTTCTTAATTGGCCATTTTTTAAAGTGACTGGTCACTTACCTTTAAAAATAAATGCAACTTTAAAAAATTGTTTACACTGAAACCTGTTCATTCGATCGACACATTTTTATTGCTACATAAATAGAAAAAAAATAGGTTAATAGTAGATGCTATTTGAGCCTCACACGGCTGTATTTGTGTGGATACTGACTAACTAATTATAATGATTTTGTATTCACATCAAATATAGTCCTAGATGCAGAAGCTCAGGAAAGAACCATTTCTAGAAAGCCAGTGTGTCACAAATCGTGACTTTGAGGATGAAACACTAGTTATCTTTGTACTTCAATTTCCGATTCATGTCAATATGGGTTTATATTCATGAATTCATATTCATATAAACATGGTTTCCCAATAGCTTCCAGCTCTGAGGGGACTCACTTCCAGTGCCCCATTCTCTGACGACAAGTCGATAATTGTTGGAAAATACTAAGAATTGGCCATATAGACATTGCACTAAAAAGCTTTATTGCAAAGGGGAAGCATAAACTGTTGTCTGAATTTCATGACTCCTTCTGTACTGTTGGCTATTTTCATGAAAGATTTTAGTTTACACTCCAAAAACCAATGGGCTGTGCATTTTTTTTATTTGTTCTAATTAGTTATACATGCCAGCAGGATGTATTTTGACATATTGTGCACAAATGGAGCACAACTTATCATTCCTCTGACTGTACACGATGCAGAATCACATCAGTCATGCAATCATACATGTACATAGAGTGATAATGTCCGACACATTCCACCATCCTTCCCACCCCTACCTCTCCTCCCCTCACTCCCCTCTTCCCTATTCATAGTTCCTCCATTCTTTCCTAGTCCCCACCCCATTATGGATCAACATCTGCATATCAGAGAAAACATTTGGCCTTTGGTCTTTTGAAATTGGCTTATTTTACTTAGGCTGATATTCTCCACCTCCATCCATTTCCCTGAAAGTGCCATAATTTTATTTTTCTTTATGGATGAGTAATACTACATTGTGTATGAATACCACATTTTCTTTATCCATTCATCTGTTGAAGGGCACTTAGGTTGGTTCCATGGTTAACTACTATGAATTGAGTACTATAAATATTGATGTGGCTGTGTCGCTGTTGTATGCTGTTTTTAAGTCCTTTGGGTATAAACTGAGCTGGGTCGAATGGTGGTTCCATTCCATATTTTCTAAGGAATCTCCATACTGCTTTCTAGGGTGTTTACACCAATTTGAAGTCCCACCAGCATTGTATGAGTGTACCCTTTCCCCCACAAACTAGCCAACACTTAATGTTGCTTGTATTCTTGATAATTGCCATATGATTGGAATGAGATAGAACCTTAGAGTAGTTTTGATTTACATTTCTCTAATTGCTAGAGATAGTAAACATTTTTTAATATATTTGTTGATCAATTGTATTTCTTCTGCTGTGAAGTGTCTGTTCAGTTCTTGCTTGAAGTGTCTGCCCATTTGTTGAGTTATTTGTTTTCTTGGTGTTACATTTTTTGAGTTCTTTATGTATCCTGGAGATTACTGCTGTATCTGAAGTGCATGTGGTAAAGATTTTATCACATTCTATAGGCTTTCTCTTCACATTATTGATTGTTTCCTTTGCTGAGAAGAAGCTTTTTAGTTTGCATCCATCCTATTTATTGATTCTTGATTTTACTTCTTGTGCTTTAAGAGTCTTGTTAAGGAAGTCAGGTCCTAGGCTGACATGGTGAAGATTTAGGCCTACTTTTTCTTCTGTTAGGTACAGGGTCTCTGTTCTAGTATCTAGGTCTTTTATCCACTTTGAGTTGAGTTTTATGCATGATGAGACATAGGGGTTTAATTTCATTATGCTACACATGGATTTCCAGTTTTTCCAGCACTATTTGGTGAAAAGGCTATCTTTTCTCCAGTGTGTGTTTTTGGTGCCTTTATCTAGTATGAGATAACTGTATTTATGTGATTGTGTTTCTGTGTCTTCTATTCTGTACCATCTCGTGTCTATTTTGGTGTCAATACCATTCTGTTTTTGTTACTATGGCTCTGTAGTATAATTTAAGGTCTCTTATGTGATGCCTCCTGCTTCATATTTTTTGCTAAAATTGCTTTGGCTCTTCTGGGTCTCTTATTTTTTTAAATGAATTTTGTGATTTTTTTTTTTTTTTTTTTTGGCTAAGATCAACTGTGGGGTGTGACTTTTAAGCAATGTCCAATTCATCATATGAGTCCTTGAATTCAGTCACCATTTTCATTATGACAAACATATAGTGGGATGATTAAAAGCACTATTTTAAAATCCTACTTCTATCGTGAACTTTGTGGACTTCAGCTCCTATTACACAGTGAAATTGCAAATAAAATTAAGAAAAATAATTAATCTTAAATATATTCCACTGCTGTTCAAAGCCATTTGTATGTCCTTGATTTCATTTGTTCTCAAAGTCTTTTGTATGTTCTTGATTCCAGTTATTCTTGCAGTCATGTTCATGTCTTCCCTTCTGGGGTAGGGTTATTGAGCCCCTCCTTGAAACCCATGGGCCAATAAATTTCTCTTTTTCATTACAGAGTTCAAGTTGGGATTCTGGTGTTTGTTATTATTCCTAGGAGTTATGCTTATGGATGAAAATACATACTTGTATTTGCCTGTGTCCCTGATTTCCCTTTTGTCTTTCTATTATTATTTTGTTTTGTATTTCAGAGCTGCATCTCATTTGTCATATAAGAAGATAAATTGAACGACTGAGTTTCAAAGTTTTAAAAAAGTGTTCTAATATAACATAATTTCCAAAACTCTTTAAACATGAGGTCACCCTTGTGCAGTCTCATTAGTCACCATTCAAAAACAATCATAGAAAATACAATAATTGTCTCAGTTCATAAGCGTATGTAGAAGAAATTGGGTAGTGGAGGACAGAAAGTTACACTACTCACTTTATGGGGAGATATTAGGAAAGGGTACATTTTCTCATTGAATATGAAATATTCAATATTATGAAAATACCTAGTATTACATATATGACTTTTCACCATCATCATTGTCACTTTGATTAGGGAGCATGTATCTTTTAATCTGAGCATTATCATTTAGATTCTAAGAGGATTTACAGTTTCAGTTTGACTGTAGATTGTTATTAAAAAGCCACTCTTTGCTTCATGATGTTTTCCCCTTTCTGAAACAAGTTCACAACACATAAGTCATCCAAGATGAGTTCGAAATGAGGAGCAAAAAATAGAGAAGTTGATAAATGAGGATTGCTAATGAGTCTAGGGCATGAATCACTGGAAACCAACAGTTCTGCATGATGACTTCTGTGGGCCGTGGGCACTTTTGTCTTCATGGGTCCCATTCTCCGTAAAAAAAAAAAAAAAAAAAAAAAAAAAAAAAAAATTCTTGAAAATTTTAGGACTCTTGTTAAAATTTTAGGACTCTTGTCAAAAAGACAAGAAGTAATATTTTGTGATAAAATATTTTATGATATAAAAGTTTATGTTATTTTCTTCTAATTAAAAAAGATAAAAACATTTTCACAGGTCCCTGAAAGTGTTATGGACCCTTGGCATTGTAACTAATGTGTTTGGTAGCTATGTTGTCCTGCACAGTAAGTCAGTTTATTCTCTGCCATTGGCCATATTCAGATTAGATCATCACTAAAATAAACAAAATTAGATTATCACAAAATTCGATAATGGAGCGCCAAGCTCTGGAGGAATGAAATGTGGGACAAGTCAGTTTTATTAGAAAGATAAAGATGGGAGAATGTAGCCCAGTGAAAGAAAACTCCAGTCTAGCTGCAAGGGGTGGGGATGGAGGTGGTGGGAGAAATGAAGGTCCCAGGAATCTGAAGAAATTAAAAATGGAGCTGGTGGGAGGGTGAGTGGAACATATACCAACCAAAATTCTGATCCCAATGATCTCCAACATTATCAACAAAAACATACATGTGGATAATGACTTCTGTCTTTCTTAATAGATCTTCTGGAAGAAATTGCTTTTATTTATATAAATGAAGTCATTTGTGTTATAAGATGCCTATCCATCTTCTTTTTGCCTTATCTCAGTGGAGGAAAATTATCCTCCGTGCAATTTCAGCTCTGAAAGAAAATTACTATTTTTGCCTTTTTGTGTTTTCCCTCAGCATACCTTTTAAGTTAACTAACTTCATAAGCTTTTTACTTGCAAATCTTTTAATTGAAGGCATAGCAAAGCCTAATGTGTCAGTAGAGACTTGCAGGCACAGTGCTCATTTTATTTGTGAAACATTAGAAGACATTGCCCTTGTTGAACATTCTCACCTTTATTCTTGCTGAAAATAACGTCAAAAGGTTACAGATGTGAGTGGGGTAAAGTGGGGGAGGCAGTGTTTTAATTGAGCTTTCAGGTAGGTTTACCAACAGGTCTTTGAGGACTGTTTCATGAAAATTAGGCCAGGATTCATGTACATGTAACTATATTATAGCTGAATACAGTTAGGATATTGTGTCACAGAATGTAAATTTACTTTTTATCCTGTATTCTATAATAAAAACCCAACTCCTTTTTATATCAAAGCATGCACTTTGCCTTAAACTAAAAATAAATTTGATTTTGACTGATTACTCTTAGGGTACTGGGTTGCCAATTATGCTATGGTAAAATTTCATGTTATTACTATCATTTTCCACGAACACGTATGTTGGGAAATACTTGGTATATCTTTCTGTAGGTTATAGAAAGAGAGACTTTGAATAAATTACTTCTGTCTAGACAGACCCCTGCCTTCCATTATGTATGTCACCAGTTTTGGAGGAGTCAAATAGAAATGGATGATTCCAAAGAGAGTAACACAGAGACCACAAACTGATTTGGATATATGATGTATGTCAGTTCTCATAAAAGGGCAGTTCCCTTGCAAACTTAGCAAGTGGTACTTAAGTACTGACAGAAGGACCATATAAAATCTGTACAATCGGTCATCAGGAAAACTGTACAAACCTAGAGTTTGTCATACATGTGATTTTTTGACTGCAGTATTCCCTAAACCTTGAAAACAAATTCTGATCTCAACCTTAAGTGAACTACTTTGGGTTGACTTATCAAAGTAACACAGAGGCCTACTTAGCAATATCTCCAAGGCAATTCATCCCTACGATAGAGGGGAAAGAGACCATAAAGTTCATAATGGTCCAGTGTTATCAGGTTGAGATAGTTGGTTTTCTATAGAAGAAGCTATTCTTTAGATAGTCAACACTACTTTCATAACAGAAGGAAAAGCTTCATCTTTAAACTTTTTCTTTTCTTCTCTCCTTGTTGGATGGCTTGTTTGCTTGGCCTTACTCTAATAATCTGAATTCTAGAGATGCATGTTGGCAATGCAGGGATAAAAGCACATAGAAAGTTTTAATTTTAGGAAGTGCATAAATTATACAGAGGTGGACTTTCCAAATAAACACTGAGTCATCTATGTGCTAATAATGGTTTCAAATTTCTAATGCTGAATAGGAGATTTTCAAGGATCTATGGCTCTCCCAAATCTGATTCTCACCAACATAGACATACTTCAGAATTTTATCCTCCCTTTTGACCAGATACCTTGAATTTGAAGTAGAAAGTGATCCAAACACCAAGTATTGGGTAAAATCTGAGTCTTTTGAGAATAAAAAAAAAAAAATCCCAATTTAACTGCCCTTACATAATAATTGAAAATATTTTGCAAACTTTTATCTTATTCTTACATTTTGCACATGCAAATAAAATAAAATGCTAGACCATTTTTCATAATATTCAATTTGACTAAGTCATGTTTGGTTTTGCCAAATGAAGAAAAAAGTTTATCACCATATCATTTTACCTTTCTTTCTTGGAACTCTTGCAAGCAAACAGATTTTGCAATCAGATGCCTGCAATCTGGGTGTTCATGAGCTGTGATGGATTACTTTTAATAGGTGCTATTTTCCTACTTCGTTAACTGCTCTTTATCTGGTGATGTTTCTTTGGGGGAAGTTGGAAGAGAAACAATGGCTTAACCATTTGCCCCTATAGGCAGTGACACTAAGCGTATTTTTAAAAAGTTGATTATGTACATACAAGGATGTGTTTATTTTGGGATATGGGAGAGAAAAACCTGGAGTATGTGTGAGTGCTTCTTTCAACTTAGAACTCTACCTGGCAGGCTGCCATCTTCATGCCAGTCTCCATGGCAACTTCTTTAAGGATAAAGTAACAGAAATGTGAGGAGGCTGCCTGCTCCCAAACAAAGCTGCCACAGCCCTGCCAGAGGCCTGACCAGACAGACTCCCAGAGCACTTCACATTCCAGCAGAGTTCTGCAGGTTGGTGCAGCTGGCTCCGTTTAAAGGTGCAGCACCCCCAGTTCTGGAAGGCAGCTGAAGAATGTCTTCCGGCTGGTATTGCCACATAGAATGTAGATGAGCAACCCACATGTCTCCAAGTTACTTTTCCACTTTAAGAAATTTAAACATTTTACATGGAGCATTGATTTTGAGTGGCATTTGGAGTTAGGGGCAAGTGCCTCATATGAAGAATTTGAAGAATTAATCAGGGAATAATTTAAGTGACTCTAAAATCCCTATATAAAATTCTGACAAAGTAAGACACTTTGTCTATCCTTCTTTCCTGAAAAGAAGGTATTTGCTTTTTAATGAAATATAATAGAGTTATACCAGCTTTCCCAATAACTTATTAAAATTATTTATTTGAAATATGTACACAACAAAGGTATGTGTCAGTAGTTCCTATCTAGGAGTAATATTTTTAGAATATATACACAAAATGTATATGTCAGTAATTCCCATCTAGAAATAATAATTTTCTCATAGAACTCTTGGCAAGGCTGGGGGCTGGGGACGGGGAGTGGCTCCGTGATACACATTTGCCTTGCTTGTGGAAGACTCTGGGTTTGATCCCTAGGACTGCAAAGACAAACAAACAAACAAAAAGAACACTTGGCAATGTCTGAAGGCAAATACTGGCTACCACAGTTGGGGCCATGACGTTGGCATCTCATGAGTAGAGTCTGGGGATACTTTTAAACATCCTACATTTTATAGAGCAGCTCCCATATCAAAGGATTACTGACGCGAAATGTCAAAGTCAAGAAACCACGGTTTCATAGGTATGATATATGTAAGTAATATGTGTGTGTTCATTCACAGCAATTTTAAAATTAAGACCATAATATCTAGTACCTCAGGTATAAACTTTGCAAATACACCTTTCTATCTAGGTTCAAAGTTTAAAAAACTATCTGCCCAAACTACCTCCACCATTGATAACACGAGGAAAAAGTATCATATTTACCATTATTTTTAACTACCTGGAAATATTTCATTCATGCAGAGGTCTATTTGGTCTTTATCTGGACTAGTCTGATCAAGCAATCCCTGTGTTTTCTTGCAGTATTGAGGTTGGTTGGTGCTATAATTCATATATTAACTGTCTGCTCAGCCTGGGAGCCAGAATTCTAATGGCAACTGTCAATCTCAGATTTATTCTTTAGATTTACCTATGCAATGTATTTAGCACTCTTATAGCTGCACTTTTTAAGATACGAAAGATTAGCTGAGAAAACCAGACCTACTCTAGAAATTAAAAACTATGGATGGTTTACTTTGTCTCTAACAATGATTTCTGTGCTATGAACTATATTCCATATGAGGTATTTTTGATGTTTCCTAGTAATTCCCATTAGTAACTGATAACTTGATAAGTTTGGCTAAAGGAAGTGTATATCATCTGTAGCATCTAGATTGCATTCTAAGGTGTTTAGGTTGTTTCCACCCCATACTATTCAGCAAAATCTCCTATATTCGTTTACAAAAATAATTATGGAAAATTCTGGGTTTCTGATTGAACAAATTCAAAGTTCATTTCAAAGACAAACCATGGAAGTTTTTCCATGTTCAATAATACTAATCAAAGAGTGCTGCCTTGAACTGGTGACTCTCCATAATCATTGGAAATTGAGAGAGCTCCTTTAGAAAACTTTATAATAATTAGACAATGCCACAGTGTCCAAGTCCATCTCTCGAACACTTCAGGTGTTGTGGATTCACTAAGACTTCATCAGTGTGATCTCATGTACTCACATGATAAAATCACATATTGGTCTGTGACAAATTGGAAATTTAAAAAAAACAGTAATAATTGCAACTCCACCACTGATAATATGAGACAAACTATCATATTCAACATTTTTAATTACCTGAAAATATTTTATTCATGCAGAAGTCAATTTGGCTTTCTGGGAATGTCTAATCAAGCTACTACCCTGTTTTGTTGCAGTATAAATGTTGGTGCTATAGTTTGGATATTACTTTTTTTTGTTGTTTTTAAGGTACTGAGGATTGAACCCAGGGGTGCTCAACCACTGAGCCACATCCCCAGCTGTTTTTGATATTTTATTTAGAGACAGGGTCTCTCTGAGTTGCTAAGTGCCTCAGTAAGTTGCTGAGACTGGCTTTGAACTCTCGATCTTCCTGCCTTAGCCTCCTGAGCCACTGCACCAGGCTGGTTTGAATATTAAATGTATCTCAGTGACCCATATGCCAAGGGCTTGGTTGCCAGCCTGTGGCACTGTTGGGAGGATGAAGGAACCTTGAGGAGGTGGGCCTAGTGGAAGGACGTTAGGTCATTGGGAGTGTGACCTTAAAGGGGATATTGGAAATCCAGCCCTTCTCTTTCTCTTTGCTTCCTGGACACTGTAAGGTAAGCAGCCTTGGGTTCACCACACACTCCCTGCCAATGTTGTACCACTTCACTACAGGCCCCAAACAACAGAGCATATCAGCTACAGACTGAAACTTTGGAAATCATGAGCTAAAACAAAACTTTCCTCCTCAAATATTAATTATGCCAGGCATTTTCCCACAGTCGGGTATCCCTTAAAGGTAAAATAACACAGATTTTATACAATCTGGGTCTTCTCTTGGAGATAAATGGATATCACATGTATCAGTAAGAATATGATATTTTATGCCAATGGAATCAACAACTCACAAATATCAGAAACTTAAATCAGCAAAGGCTTATTTCTAACAGTATCCTTCTATCACAGGTAGCCAGGGGCTATCATTGCTGTCATGTCTGTCACTCCAGAACCCAGGATCATGGAGCATCCACTGTGTTTAGCATTACTGATCACTGTCCAGAAAGAAAGACTTCATTCATTCTTTTATAAATAACCAACTTACATGTTACTTCTCTCCCTTAAATGGCCACATCTAGTCACTTGACCCTACACAACTACAAGCGAAAAGGGTTTCTAGGAAGTAGAGATACACAGAAATATGATGTACTCTATTAATTACAACAACACTGGAAAAATTCTGGATTATTACTATTAATTATATGCTTTTGCTTTAAAAATTCCTGGTTTTACTCCTTAGCCTGCAACTTGTACCTTTTCATAGTCATAGGAAGCAGTGTAGAGAAGCAGAAGAGTTGTTTCCTCTGATTCCAAATAGAATCCCCATTCTACTACTTAGCTGTGGTATAACTGTGCATAAATTGTTTAATTGCTTTGAAATGGGACAATAATGCTCACCTCATGGGTTGTAATGAAGATTAAATTGAGTGACTTTCATTAAAGTGCCTTGCATATTACCTGTTAAATGCAGGCAAGTGAAAGTGTTTATTGTTAGGCTATAATAGTATCAGCTCAGTTTACCAAACAAAAACAAAAAACAAAAAAAGGGGAAAAAAAAATCTTGTTTTGCTTTTGGAAAGGTCTAAATAATGGAATTAATTTAGGTGGAATTCAGGTTTTGAACCATGGTACAACTTTAAGCACCTTTGCAATCATATCTGTTAGTGTCGATCTAGTTAATACATCTTGAATTTTCTTTATGAAATCATTGTGGGGGTGAGAGGATATGAATTATCATTTTTTTCCCCTTTGGGTAAAGATGTTGCTAGTCTTTCACACATTTCCCTGTTAAAGCATTTTTGCAATGCCACTTGGGTTTTTATTGTTCTAGATTACTGTATAACATTGTTTCTAAGAAATTAAAAGTGTGGTATAGTGGTTCTTATTTCAAATCCCTGTTCAATTTCTGCTGATTTTCAGGCTAATTACATAAATATATATATTTTTTCTCTTTCAGGGTCGGTTATGTAGGTTAATTCTTTTAAAGAGAGATTATTTAATAGACTTTAAAAAAATCTAATAATGGTTATCAATATATCAGATGATTACAAATAGCAAGTGCTATTTGATGATCAATTTTTCATTCTTGACAAGGAGAAATCCATCCTGGAAGTAGAAGCAAGGTTTGATGACCCTTTCCCAGGGCAGGGAATACCTCAGACTTTGTATTCTTGCTTCCCTGCTCTGCAATGAATCGTCTGATTACACCAATATAGCTCTTTATCTTCCTGCTTCTTTTGTTCCACCTTTTCTGGACTCTGGGCCCATGCTATTGGTTGAAGGACTTTAAAAGTTTATGTTTTGCAGGTTTCTGGGCCTAACTTCCATTTGAATGCTTATTTTCATTGTTTCTGCCATGAGCATTGATACAGAATAATACAAAAAAAAATATTGCATTTTATTTACCCATCCCTATAAGCATGTAGCTTTGCAGCTTGTGCCTTTAAGATATGGGGTCTCTTTCCCTACTGCTTGAACTCAGGCCAGCTGCGAGACTTGCTTCTGTGGATCCTAAGGATGGTATGCCAGTTCAGAGACTCAGCTTTAAGAGGCCTTTCCTACTTGTGTTTTCTGTATTGCACCCCTGATGCTTCCATAAGGACAAGCCAGGCTGGCCTGCTGGAGGGTGAGAAACCATGTGGGAGAGAGCCGAGTCCTCCCAGCTGAGCTGTCCTCACACAGAATCTAACAGACCTGCATCTGACTGCAGACCTGTGAGTGAGGCCCTCAGAACTTCCCGAGGAGCCCTTAGACTTAGGAGAAACAATGCATTGTGCTGTGTAAGTCATCAGGTTTTAGGGTACTCTGTTAATGCTCAACTCGTGTGTGTACCATAGACATATTTAATTTTCCCACATGTAGTTGAAACAAGGGGACAATAGTACTTGCTAGTCTCAAAGAGATTTATTAATAAGCTTATTAATAAATCTCAAAGAGACTTATTCTAAATCCTAGAAGCTCTTCTCTCAAAACAAACATGTGTTTTATTTACTAGAGACTCTTCATAAAGACCACCGTATTAATTTACATTTCCTGATTTAACAAATAACCATAAAACTCCACATCTATTATCTTACAATTCTGGAGTTCAAGAGTTCTAAAATCACATCTTTTTTTTCACCCGTTACAAGAGATTGAACCCAGGGATGCTTAACCACTGAGCCATACCCGCAATCCATTTTATTTTTTATTTTGAGATAGGGTCTGGCTAATTTGTTTAGGGCCTCTCTAAGTTGCAGAGGCTGGCTTTGAACTTGTGATCCTCATGCCTCAGCCTCTGGAGCCACTAGGATTACAGGTGTGCACCACCACACTTGTCTAAAGTTACACATCTTTGAATCTGGATAGGCTAAGAATTTCCCAACTCACACAGTCCTGTTTTGTTTTTGCATAAGAGTTATTCCCTGAGGTAATCTCATCCCTCATGTTTTACTGTATGCAGCAGGAGGAAGTAGGACCAAACATTCAACACTTTGCTCAGAAATCCTTACACTAAATACCCCAAATTAAGGGTTACCCATTCTGATTTCCACATATATGTGAGACTCAATTCACCTAAGATTTCTGCTGCTATATAATGAGAATTCCCTTTCTTCCAGTTTCCAATAACATGTTATTCATTTCCTTCAGAATGTTTACCTACAAATTTCTGCCAACAGTCTGTTTTTAAAGATTTTAATATTCTCAGGGGGCTGGGGTTGTGGCTCAGTGGTGGAGCGCTCGCCTAGCATGCATGAGGCAATGGGTTCAATCCTCAGCACCACATAAATGTAAAATAAAGGTATTGTGTCCACTTAAACCTAAAAAATAATTTTTTGAAAAAAAGATTTCAATATTCTCTATGAAATTATAAATTTTCTCTATAGTGTGTCTTTCTTCCACGTAAGTCCTCACTAAAGAGTCATTTACTATCTACTGAAGGCCATATAGACTTCTATCACTGTCTTCAAAATTCTTCTAAAAGATTCTTCTCAAAATTGTCCATTGTGCCATTCCAAGACCACTTCTGGACATTTTTGTTTTTTACAGAAACACTTTACTGCCAATGCCAGAGTCTTTATTTGTTTACTATTGCTGCTGTAACAAATTACCACAAACTTAGTGGCTTAAAACAACATAAATGGATCATTTATGACCTTTCTGGAGATCAACATGTCAGCAGGAATGCATGCCTTCTTTAGGCTTTATAGGAGAATTAATTTCCTTGCCTCTTCTAGCTTCTGTAGGCTCCCTCCATCACTTGATTAGTGACCATTTCATTAGTCTTCAAAGCCAGCATTTTAGCACCTTCAAATTCCTCTTTCTTTCTCCTCCACCTTGGTCATACCTCTGCTTCTGCTTTCACATCTCTCCCTCACACTCTGCATTCCTGCTTCTCTCTTTTAAGGACCCTTGTGATTAAGTCCCACCTAGATAATCTAAGATGAACTTTCACTTGAGATTCTTTACCTAGTTGTATCTACAAATATCTCTTTGTGATCAAGAGACTCACCTCATGGGCAAAGACATCCACAGGCTAAAGGTGAAAGGATGGGAAAAAAACATATCATTCATATGGATTGCGTAAATAAATAGTGGTTTCCATTCTCATCTCAGATAATGTAGAGTTCAAGCCAAAGCTAATCAAAAGAGTTAAAGAAAGACATTTCATACTTCTTAAAGGAAGTATATATCAGCAGGACATAACAATTATAAATATATATTCCCCAAACAATGTAATATCTATATACATTAAACAGACCTTTCTCAATTTCAAGAATCAAATAGACCACAACACAATAATCCTGGGTGACTTTAACACACCTCTCTCACTACTGGACAGATCTTCCAAACAAAAACTAAATAAAGAAATTATAGAACTAAATAATAGAATCAATAATATAGACTTAATAGACATACATAGAATATTTCACCCATCAATGAGCAAATATACTTTCTTCTCAGCAGCACATGGCTGCTTCTCTAAATAAACCATATATTATGCCATAAAGCAACTCTTAGTAAATACAAAAAATAGAAATAATACCCTGCATTCTATCAGATTATCACAATGGAATAAAATTAGGAATCAATGATAAAGTAAAAAATAGAAGCTACTATAACAAATGGAGACTAAATAATACAATATTGAATGATGAATGGATAGTAGAAGAAATCACGAATGAAATAAAAAAATTCTTAGAGGTAAATGAGAACACGGATACAACACATCAAAATCTCTGGAACACTATGAAGGCAGTACTAAGAGGAAAGTTTATTGCACTGAGCACATTCATTAAAAGAATAAAAAGTCAACAAACAAATGACCTACCATTCCATCTCAAAGCCCTATAAAAAGAACAAATCAACACCAGAAGCAGTAGAAGACAGGAAATAATTAAAATCAGTGCTGAAATAAATGAATTTGAAACAAAATGAACAATTGAAAAATTGACAAAACAAAAAGTTGGTTGTTTGAAAAAATAAATAAAATCGATAAACCCCTGTCCATGCTAAGGAAGAGAAAAAGTGAGAAAACTCAAATAACTTAAATACAAGATGAGGAAGAAAATATCACAATAGACATGTCTGAAATATATAAGATAATTAGAAACTATTTTGAAAATTTATTCTCCAACAAAATAAAAAATATAGAAGACATTGACAAATTTCTAGAGACATATGACCTACACAAAGTGAATGAGGAGGTCTTACATGATTTAAACAGATCAATTTTGAGTAATGAAATAGAAAACACCATCAAAAGCCTACCAACCAAGAAAAACCCAGGACCAGGTGGATTCTCAGCCAAGTTATACAAGAATTTCAAAGATGAATTAACACCAATACTCCTCAAAGTATTCCATGAAATAGAAAAGGAGAGAACCCATCCAAACTCATTCTATGATCTACTATCATCCTGAATCCAAAACCAGACAAAGAAACATCAAGGAAAGAATACTTCACACCAATATCCCTGATGAACATAGATGTAAAAATTATTAGTAAAATTCTGGCAAATAGCATACAAAAACATATTGAAAAGATAGTGCCCTACAAGTAGGGTTCATCCCAAGGATGCAGGGTTGGTTCAACATATGGAAATCAATAAGTATAATTCATCATATTAATGATGCAGGGCACTAGAGAAGAATAGAATTACCTTAGATTAGTTAGAGAGAAGTGAAGGGAGGGGAGGGGAGCTGATGTGGTGATAGGAAGGATAGTAGAATGAAACAGACATTATTGCTTTATGTATATATGTGATTGCATGACCAATGTGATTCTATAATATGTACACTTAGAAAAATGAGAAATTATATCCCATCTATGTATGAATATCAAAGTGCATAAAAGCATTCTACTGTCATATATAACGAAAAGAAATTTTAAAAATGGGATATATGTAATCAAATCTGTGACTCAAAACAAAGAAGGATACACTTTGTCATATCAGAAACTGAACACAGTAAAAAGTAAAATGAGCCACAGAGATTCCCTTAAATAAATCCCTTTGAATCTTAAACTACTTCTGAGCAGCTTGTGGCTTCAATGGAAGCATTTATTAAAATTTTACTCATAAGAAAGACCATTTCATAGAAGTCTGTCAACAATAAGTAATAAGCAAAGAACATCTTTGGGTTAGTGGCAAAATGGAGATGATTCATGCTCTGCCATTTCTCTGATGCTTAAATTGATGTAATCTGCCTTCAAAGCTGTTAATGATGGTGGATGGACCATGCTTGGATTCTAATGGCCAAATTGCAGTAGCATTTCTAGTTTCACACAGTGCATGGAAACCTAGTGGAATCTTTCACAGCCTCTCAGGTTAGTTGTTCAGATATTGGTATTGGGTTTGATCACTCCTCATTGTCATTGTCACTGTTGATCTTAAAGTTATTCAACTTTTAACTCCAGTCACAGTGTTTGATACTCTGACCTTCAGTGACATTGAGTGCCACAGGCCAATTATATCACTGTAAAAGAAAAATTTCCTTTTATATATTTTGTTTACTTGTCATTTACTTCCCTGTGACCCTAGTTCTTGCTTTGTAAAGGAGCATTAAAAAAAGACAGATCTGCATCCCTCTGCCTGATGGCTCATGGTGGAATTATAAGTGTATTTCTCAGCATCTTCTATTAGCAAAAAAAGACCAGTTCTTGTCATCTTATATAATCTAAATGTATGATCACATCTCATGCTGACCTTCTGTGAAGACCAGAATATTCCTCTGTGAAGAATATTTGGATTCTAGTTCAAATAATACTCTTAATAAAGGAAAAGATTATTTATTGTCACTCTAGGACCATTTCCCTTCTATTTCTAAGGCACAAGCAGAGATATCAAATGCAATTCTCTAGTAGAGTGTTAGGTTCTCTCCCTTTTCACATTCTGCCAAACATCTTGTTTGCTTTCTGAAAATTGGTTTTTTCATGGTGAAGAACACCATCAAAGTAACTCCAAAAAATGCTCTAAACTATTTTCTCCATAGAACATTTGGTCACTTTAGAGCCCAGATGTTGACAGATGCAAGTTACACAGAAAAAGTTATCCCTCTATGGTATTTGCTCTCTGTGTTCACGCTATAATCCTATGACAGTGAAATACTGGGCACTGACTCTGTATACTAAGATTTTAAAAAGTCCAGAATGCTGCACCTGGAAGCTGATTTGATGCTTTTCCCACACACATTATTTCTCCTTTTTTGGAGCTAATATTCATCTACCATCAATATGCCCCCCCACCCCCCACTGCACTGGAGTCCATCTGGAGTTCCATCATATAGTCTGTGTGTGGGTTTCCCCCCTCCTACCAAGTCAAGTCAAGTTTGCTTTATCAGAATCTTTCCCAGTTACCATCTGTCACCTTACTTCAGATTTGAGATGCCCACTGAATTCCCAAGTCCTGCAAAAGTCATCGTGGCCTCACAGAGTTTTTGCACTGTGATTTACAATATTATCAATAATGTGTTTACTTTTTAGCATTTGATGTGCATGTGCGCACTCGCGTAGGTATGTGTTTTAAGACACACTGTGGTTGACCTTAAATAGGATTTGAGTGTCTAACTGGAAAATTTTATAGGAGATAGTATAACTTGGTGGCTACATGTAGGACTTTAGGGTCAGAACACATAGGTATAAACTATGACTCCTCTACTTAATAATTTTGCATTTGCAGACAGTTACCTTTGCGAAGACTCAATTTCTCTTTCTTTAAAATAGTGATCATCATAGCATCTTCTCTATAGGGTTCCTGAAAGGACTTTAATGAGAAACTATAAATGAAATTCTTAGCACAGTGCTTTACAGATATTAAATTATCAGTAAATTTAATCTTTCATTATTTATCTTGATAAGTATAATAAGCACATCTTAAGGGAAGTTCCAACTCAAGTATTAGTATGGTTATATTGATTGAAAGGGAACTGATACTTATCTACTCCATATGCATGTATTGAAAACTTGCTACATCTCAGGCATTGTGGATAGAAGTTTGAGGTTCTTGCTCTTAAGTAATACAGAATATACCAGAGAAATGGTAATTCAGAAGAGGACCACACAGCCCAGCTATGATGGGTAGTGTTGTGGCCAAAATGGTGGGAGAAAACAGGGATCTTCCCCTGAGCGAGGGGAAAAAAAGGATGATAAAGAAGCTTCTTGGAAGAAATGGTGTTTTAGAAGAAGTGAGGTATAGATTGAATCCTGAATGTTGGGCAATTAGGAGTTTACCAAGTGAGGAGGAAATTATTATAGGTTCAGAGTTAAGAAGAAGAATGTTTCAAACAAACAAATGTACTAAAAATTACATTATGACAAAGAAAATGAACTTAATTTCTGGCACAAATTTGGTCTGATATCAGACCCTCACTAAGGAATTAAATTGTTCATTGGGCAGATCTAATTGAGGCAATGCTATATGTTCCTGACTTAACTCATGCCTTTTCACAGCTGTTAATAAAGTAATAGTGACTACTGATTACTTAATGTCTACTATGAGGCAAATACTGAAGTTTGTTGTTTTATAACTCTTATTCTTTCCATGTGGGTGATATTTTACCAGATTTAAGCTGAGTACAATAAGCCTGCCCTGCTGCAGAAATTCTTGTGTTTAACAAAGTGTGTAGTAAAGGAGTTCTACTAAAAAAAAGAAAGTTTGGATGCCTGACTCTTTGATTCTGTCCAGATTATTTCTGTTATGCATATTAGAATTGCATATATAAAGAATCCCTCCCTGCTGATACAAAATTAGCTGTTTTTTGATAAGGCAATATTCATTAGCTTGAAGATTCAAAGTAAAATTATTAAGCATTCATAACATCTCTAAAAGTGAACAACTAGACTCACAACTTGTTAACAGATGATAGTTTTAAATTATGGAGTGGCCCATTTAAGAAATTTGAAATTTTGGATACCTTTCTCCCTAGTGCTGTTCTATATTCATTCTCCTTTAGGCAACATGCTAGGCAGTTAACTTTCTTTAAGAGATATGGGGATATGGGGACTTACAGAGAAAGTCATAAAAGGTTGCCAGTTTTCTCTGAGGAGAATTCTACAGAGCATTAGAGGAATGAGAGATTGTCCTCCTGGAGAACAATCATTCAGATTGTCAAGGTGACTGCACATTTGCAGTTGTGCTCTTTAGTGAGAGAGTAGGATGTTTGGGAAATGCAGAGCTCTCTGATGACTGCACCTGCCCCATGATAAGAGTTGCTTCTTTTCAATTCTAATACACTTGTCCTGCTTGGAGTTGGTTCCTGGATTCATGATCTGTAAAAATGGGAAGTGTTGCAATTCCTGCGTATTAACCCTGCAATGTGTGCTTACACACAGTGATCACAATGGACATTCTGGTGCTAAGTATGTGAGGCCTGTCTCAAAGGTTTAATTATGATGAATTGAGCTAATATATATTTAACTGAGCAATGTAGCCACAGATGGATTGTCCTGATGGAATGTGCCCACTTTTCCATATCCTTCTATTTATTTTTTTTAATATACCTTTATTTTATTTATTTATCTTTATGTGGTGCTGAGGATTGAACCCAGGGCCTCACTGTGCTAGGCAAGCACTCTACCACTGAGATATAACCCCAGCTCTCATTCCTTTTTTTTTTTTAATTATTATTAAGTTGTAGATGGACTTAATCCCTTTACTTTATTTATTTATTTGTGGTGCTGAGGATCAAACCTAATGCCTCACACATGCTAGGCACGCACTGCACCACTGAACTACAACCAAGGCCCCCATTTCTTACAATCATACATTAAATACACCAACAGGTCTAACACTTACCTCTCTTGGTTAGTTGTTGATTTTTTTCCTGAGGCCTTTATGGTCATCTGCTTTAAACAAAGAGATCAGATTATCTAAAATTAATAGCAAATATCTAGCTCCCCATCCCTTACCATGAAAGTTATCACCAGCTAATTATAGTATCATTTTTGGCTGAATCTCTACTTGGCCTGAGAATCCTTCTCACCTACTTGCTACCAACGGCCCCAAACAATGGAAAAGATTTGGCAGGTAAGATGAGGCCTCCAGGTTCCTTGAACCAATGTCATATTTTTATATTTAAGGGAGTCAAGTAAAATTAGGCAATGAAGCTTAATTTTTCCAAAATTGTAAGAAGAAAAAAGTTTATATGTGTATATATTAGTTCATGTGTTTATCTATTAACATGTCTTTGAGGAAGTGAGAAGGATATTAGTTGGTTATATATAGGAAGACAAATATAACTATGTATGGAGTTTTGGTAACCTATAATAAATTCAATTAGCAAATTACAGAATGAAATGAGATTGTAATATTTTTCCATAATCCACATTTATCATTAATGTAATGATAAATGCACTGTAAAATTGCATTTCTTGTAAAGGTAGAGAAATGTTTTCTGGCTCCATGAAAAATTTAACCTGGAAGTTCCTGCACAGTTTTATGGTCTGGAGCTATAACCATTTTTATGAAGTTTAAACATGGGGAATGCTTTGCATCGATTTGGCTGTCATGCCAAACCCAGGCAATACTTAGTACTTTTCATTATTCTATGAGAAATAAAAACATGGATGAAGAGGGAATTTGTTATACCCCTGTGCTGAGTAGAAGTAGAATTAGGTGTTTCTCTCAGCTTTGATTCTATGTTTCATCCAAACAGCAGAGTAGGTCATTGCTATTTGCCAAGAATTTTAAAAATACATTTCTGCACAGTTCTAGGTGAATTGACCATCTTATTTCTGACATAGACTTTCTAAGTCACCCTTAGATTTATTTACCAGTAGCTCAGTTTTCAGACAGGAACACTTAAACTCTTAGTCCAAAGCTTAAGTTAATTCAAATAAATTCTATCAGATAAAAAAAATTAATATTATTTTATTTATTTTTTCTCAGGAGGAGATAATTTTCAAGCTTTGGGAACACCCTACTGAATTATTTTAATACTTCTTAAAAAGTTTGCAGCAGTTCCGACAGTTCCATTTCCCTCTGAAAATACTTAGTAAATGGAATTCCAGAGTGGCAAAATAGGTCATTACTGGGATACCGATGATTTCTTGTGTTGTTGTTATTTCTTTCTCAAAAAATCTTTTTTCTTTCTCATTCATCATTCAAACTTTATAATGTTCACATGTGATATTAAACAAAAGATTTTTCTATGATTCAGTAGTCAAGATGTGTGCATTTCACTAGCTTTTTGATAAACTACTGTGGAAGAACATATTGTCCTGGAAAATGACATATGTCAATATCTTACATTAGAAAGCAATTCTTCCTTCTCACCAATTGTCATAGTCTATTGATGAAAATTACAGGCACTGTGAAAAATATTATATTGGTTGGTTTCCTAGACAATTTTGACTTGAGTTGTGATTCCAAATGTCTTCTTAAATATTGAAATGATTAGCTTGGAAATTTAAGACCAAGATGTAACCATTAATATCTCTGAGACAGTGAAAGGTAGTTCTTCAGAAAGTCAGTCTGAAAGTTAGCACACGTACAAAAATCCCTTTCTGGACAATGTAAATACTCTCAGAGATTCATTTTTTGGTCCCTCCTGGTCCCACAGTGTCTGGCAAGCTGACAGTGGCTTCGGTGTGAGTGAGAAAGTGAAGGAAAGGACCTTTGGGAACAGTACCAGCTCTTACATGTGCTCCTTGGCTATTGGGGAAGCTGGAGGGTAGGAGGGAGACACATTGGGTGGAAGAAATGGAACCAATAAGGATCTTCATATGTCTCTGACTGTGGAAACATGGAGCCAACCGCAGACCCTGCCCCTGGGACTAAAAATCAGCATTCCTGTCAGACAAATGTGGGTTGTTTCTTTCTCTGTATTATGAAAGATGTGTGTGAGTTTTCCTTTTTTCCTGTGTTTTCAATGTAACTATGGGAAGGGGTCAGCAGCAAGATAGTTTCTCCACATTTATTCTCTACTTCTTCTTTTTCATTCTTCCCTTCAAAATAAATTTGTTTGGGTTAGAAAATAAAGTTAGTGGTAACAGTGACACTATGAATATCCCAGGTACTATGTTGAATAGTTATAGAAAAAATAGATTTTATTCTATATATATAAAATCAAGTAGAATTTTAGAACACTTTAGTGATAACTAGAGTTTGTTGCTTGCTTTCACACTGGGATTATATTTTGCATAGATATCTTAAAGTCAGTGCATAAGAAGCAAAAACAAACAAACAAAAAACCCAAAACTCACACCAATAAACTTTCTTGTTAAAAAAAAAAAGTCCTCTAGATTTCAAGACTCTCGGGTTTAGAGAGGATGTTTAAGTAAATTGGCCAATGGTGTTTATCATTTTTTTTGATCCCTGAATGTAAAATTTCCATTAAATGTATATGTATTGTTCTACCCATCTCTTTTTGAGTATATAGTTAAGTAAAGACAGTATGACATTATGTTAATGTTTAGGAAATAGGAATAATTATTTCTGCTAATTATTAACAAGATAGAGATCATGCTGTTAAACAAGTGCTCACATTTCTTGACCCACTTACTACAATTTGTATTTGACCTCAAAGTCCTTGGGAAGTTTTTTCTGTGGTCATGGTTAGATCTGGCATGTCCCCCATAGGCTCCTGTGTTAAAGGCTTGGTCCTCAATACAGCATTGTTCAGAAGTGGGGCTTTGGGGAAGCTGTTGGATCATGAGGGCTCTGATCTCATCCATGGATGAGTCCATGATGGTTTCATAATTGAATGGGCTGTTGGGAGCTGATGGAAACTGTTAGGAGGTGGAACTTCATTGGAGGATGTAGGTCACTTAGAAGGGTATATCTTCCTTTCTCTTTCTGTCTACTTCTTAGCTGCCATGAGGTGAGCGTCTTTCCTCAGCTCTGCGCTTCTACCATGATGTTTCTGCCTTTCCACAGGCCTAAAAGCAATGAGCCACAGGACCATGGCCTGAAATCTCTGAAACTGTGAGCCCCAATAAATCTTTCCTCTTTTAAATTATTATTTTCAGATATTTGTCACAGCAACGGAAAGGTTACACAGCTCAACATATCGGTTATTGTCCAATTATTATTGCATCTCTGTATCTATAATAAGATATTCACTGTCAGCAGTCAGCCCAAAGCTCTTTACAGAGCTAAGAGGCCCTCAGTGATCAGTAATTGCAGGTAGTAGGGTTTGCTCTTGTTCTTGCATATCTTAGCAATATTACCAAATAGTTGAATAGATAGATCTATGTGGTTCTGGTCAAAGAAATAAATAAGAAGATAAAGTGTGAAATATCAGTGACAAATCCGAACAAGAAAAGTAGGTCGTATTTGAGATCAGGTGATTTTAGAGGTTTCACTCATTTATCATATAGGCAATACAGTTGGTAATGATGAGGATACAAATGACAAACATAAGTAGTAGATTGTTAGTTTAATGGTTCTGAATGAGTCATGCCTCCCTGTCTAGATGCTTGTGTAGTTCATTTCCAGGTCAGCTGCAAGCTTGAACGTGTGACTTGCTTTGACTACTTGGATATTAACAAATATGTCATAAGCCAAAGCTCTCACAGGTCTGGTCCATTGACAATAGCTGGCTGGTAACACTGAGACATGTGAAGAAGCCTGGGCTAATTTGTTGGGGATACATGAGTTCATTTTATACCTTCCAGCCCAGCTGAGCTCCAGTTGAGGAAAGACACATGAGTGAACTGAGGTGAAACCACTAGAAGACTCAACAGCAGAACCCACCCAAACTTTTGGTCTTCAGTTATATAAATGGTTACTGTTTGAAGCCAGCAGTTTTAGTCAGGGTTTTTGTTGTTGTTGTTGTTGTTGTTGTTGCTGCTGCTGCTGCTGCTGTGACTAAAGGATCTGACCAGAACAACTGTAAGGAGGAAAAGTTTATTTGAGGGCTCACGGTTTCAGAGGTCTGAGTCCATAAAAGACTGTCTCCATTCCTCAGGGATCAAGGCAAGGCTCACTATGGTGGAAGAGTAGGGCAGAAGGAAGCAGCTCATATCATGGTGAACAAGAAGCAGAGAGACAGAGACTCCACTTTCCAGATACAAATATATACACCAAAGCCACGCCCTAATTCCCACCTCCTCCGGCCACACCCTACTACTTCAGTTACCACTCAGTTAATCCTTATCAGGGGATTAAATCCCTGATTGGGTTAAGACTCTTGTAACCCAATCATTTCTCTTCTGGACCTTCTTGCATTTTCTCACATGTGAGCTTTTGGGGGACACCTCACGTCCAAACTGTAACACCAGTCATTTGAGATTATTGATAAATCAAAAATAGGTTGCTTATATAGTAAATAAACAGGAATTTTTAAAAGGCTTTGTCTTTTTTTTTTTTTATTAATGTTCTCACATAATAAGAATAAGGGTGAGTGCTTTGGGGCCTGTGCATGGGACTATGATGTCATCAAGGGACATTCTGTCTTTAACATCTTGGTTGATCTTCATGATGAAATGACTGCTCCAGCTTCAGGATGTAAGGAAATGGACTTGGGAATGTCCACTGTGTCATCCAGACAGCCATGCCGTATTTCCTTTCTTGTCACATTGCTTTATCTTCTTAGTGTTATGTGAAACCCTAGAATGGCAATTTTATAAACCTGTATTTGGGTATGCTCCTTGGTTACACAGTACTTACTCTTAAGGCTCAGTTTTCTTACATGTAAAAATATGAAACACTGTGTACTTCAAAACTGTGTTTTAAATATTAAATTATAACTTAAATAATTACATAAAGACATAATAAAAATAGATCTGATTTAGGTAAATTTTCTTTGTGCTAATTTTCTGATACAGGATGCAGTATGCTTCTGGATGATCAAACAAGTACATGTTGAATTTAATTTTACCTTTCTAGTCAAATAGAGTCAAATGTCATTGATAAACCAATTTAACTATAGATCTTGAACCTATCTAACTCTCTATAAATATACTGTAGAAATGGAAGAAGTAAGGACTATTTCCTTTCATTTAGTATATAAACTCAGGAGTTCAAAGTGTGATATGAAAAGATAAATTATGGGTATAAATGTTTTAGAATGAAAAATGATAAGTCTATGGGATGTGATAGATTCAAAAACCCCCCAGATAAATAACTGTTTTTCTAAGAAACTTCCTATCACCAATACCTACAACTTTGGCCAATGGATGTTATTGAACTTCTTTGGCATTTGAAGTGGCAGATCACCAATAAATCCCTAGGGTTTCATGAGCAAACTAGCCACTATCTTAATTTATATTACCTAAGATAAAGTCAAGAGTCTGAGTGGTTTAACAGGATGCATTTTTCCCCCTTGTTATGCAAAGTGCTATGCAAGTCCAGCAATTTCCCCAAGGAATCCCTTCCATTCTGTGACTCAAGGTTCGGGTTTGCTTCCATCTTGTGGAAGAAGGATGAGCATATAGTCTTATGTTCACAAATAAATAGGTGATCAAAGATGAAGGAGGCACATAATCTTTAGTGATCTTGGCTTGGAAGTGATACTTGCTACTTTTTATCTTGATATAGTCTTCAGAATTGTCATGTAGCCCAATATACTTGCAGTGGTGGGTAAGAGGGTAATGCATGGAAATGTGAATATTTATTGAACAGTAACTGTCTTTTCTACAGAGGAAACTAGTTTTTTCATAGTTATAATTTTGAGGTTCACTTTGGTGAGAAAATGGTTATGCAGTATCTAGTAGCATATCTGACTCCATAAGGCCTGGGCTAATCTTTATTTTGCTTATTCCTATATGCCCAGCATTGAGCAGTGTTTGGTTAATAGGAGGAACTATACAATGAATGAATGCCTACCTGAACAAATAAATGCCAACTCCCTTTCTTTCATCCCTATCTTGTCATCTCTGAGTATAGAAAATAACACTGGCATTCTGTCTCTTCATAGATTAGCAGAATGTCCAGCACATACTGTATACTCATGGAATATTTGTTGATGGGGAGGATGAGGAGAAGCAAGACTCACAGTTCATGAGAAGCAAGACTCATAGCACAGTTGTACGGAATGATTTTTCTTTTCCTCCCATAAGAAACGTTGGATTTTTTAAATGAATGAATTGTGTCCTCCTCTGGAAATTGGATTTATGTATATTTTAGGAGTAGAATGTTGAAAAACCTTGTTGAACTTCGAAATACCAGAACAAATGTTCACCATGTGCTGCACAAAGCTCCTGGCATTTGATATAACTACCTCTATAGCACACTGCTTTTCTTTCTTAAACAACATAAATTTGCTGAGCTGGGCCTTAGAGAACTGTGATTTGTTGACATGAATTCAACATGATCCCAACCTGCATAACAAGAATGTTTGGATTCCTTTGCCAACTTTGATTTCTTTGCCAAGTTTTATGGAACATGCTTTTGGTTTTGGTTTTGGCAATCTCCTGCATCTGAGCTATCCCATTCCTTCTAATTTCCAGAGAGAGACATTAATTATTTTTCTTTGCACTCCTGAGAGTCGTCCATGTGAAATTAATAGACAACAGCAGTAGATTGTTTTCCTGAGATATTCTAAGTTGGGGTTATACCAAGCACTTCTGAAAGTTGGAGACTGGGTCTAAGTGGTTCGCTCTCAGCTGGTGTTCCCCAAAAGTTTATTATTTCATTCAGTCCCGGCAAACATAAATGGATTGAAGTGCTAAAGTTGTCCATGAAGACATTAAAGTTGCTTTTGCATTTTCATTCATAGAAAGTGTTTATCCTGGTGGAAATTCTAGGTGTATGTGGAAATTTGCCTTGTTGGCTATAGGGGAGAAAATGATTGAAAACACTGAGAACACAAACTGAAGAAAATATGAGGGTATAAGAACATGATACTGATACCATAGAGTCTGTCTTTCCATCTGGCAAGTGAAGAAATGATGTGGATTGTATCAACAGAGAGTTCTCAATTTTGCCCCAAAATTGAATCACCAAGTTAGCAGCTTATTTGTTGATTAAAAAAAAAAGTGTATTCATTTGTTTAATCAGTAACTATTTATTGAGTTTCTATTATGTGTCCGGTATTATTCTAGGTCCAGTGGATATGATCGTGACCACAATTTTATTTTATTTTTTTAATATTTATTTTTTAGGTGTAGCTGGACACAATGCCTTTATTTTATTTATTTCTTTTTATGTAGTGCTGAGAATTGAACTCAGGGCCTCACACATGCTTGGTGAGTGCTCTATCACTGAGCTACAATCCCAGCCCCATGACCACAATTTTAAAACAAACAAACAAGCCAAAAAAAAAAAAAATCTTACCCTTAGAAAGAATTTAATGAGCTTGCCCAGTGTCACATAGTTCCTCAAATACAGAGCTGGGATTTGAACCTAGGCTTCCCGACCCTATAGCCCAAGTTTTCACTACTAAGCTGTCTTGTATTCCTGCTTTTTAAAATTAATAAACTTTATTTTTGAAGAAATTTTGAATTTACAGAAAAATTGAGCAGAAAGTATGGAGAATTCCTGTATACCCTTTTACAGCCCCCTGCCTAACATCTGAGTTTTGATGCAAAAAAATGGAAAATGAATAAAATGGTAGTGTCTCTAAATGATGTCCCCTGTCTTTTCCTTTTAGATGCATCACAATAGAGATAACACAAAACTTTTTTCCTAATCCTAAGTTAGTTTTCATTCTTTCAACAAATAAATAAAACCTTTTCTATAAACTAGGCTGCACGAACAGAGTGATATATAAACTTGACATGGTTTTCTGTCCTACAGAGCTTATGATAGAGTATGGGTTCTTGTAAAAATAATTTAAAAAATGAATATCTAATTACAAAAGACAGGGACTTTAAAAAATAGCATGGCATGCAATTTTAATTTGGGGGTTTATATAAGTCTTGCAGGAGGCAGTGATTTTTAAATAACACTTGAAAGATGAATAAAAGTTACCTTTGCAGAGAGAAGAGACTACTCAGGGAAGGAGATTAACATATACAGAGTTTATACCAAGGAGGCAAATTATTTGAAGCTTTGAAAATACAAAGAGCTGAATTGAAACATGACTATCCTAAGAAGTAAGAGGGGAGCAAGGGGAATTTGTTATGAAAGAAGTCAAGAGGAATACACTCAAAGGTCAAACAACTTTAAGATTTATAAAGACAAAAAAGGTCCATTGATTGGAGGATGGTTGTGTCCCTTATTTTGGGGGATCAACGTTAACACAGGCATTATTTTAATTTTTTTTTAAATTCAAGTGCTTGTTTTCATATCAAGAGCAATGTCCTCCAGGTTTGGATAGAGAAGTGTCTTTAAAGTGGATGAGCTAATTAATGGTGGGTGGAAAAGTCATGGTAGTGTATACAGATAATACTTATGAGCAATTTGCAAGTGTAGAGGAAGAGAAAATAGCTGGGAAAGCAGGTGGTACTTGGGGAAGTTTTCTCTTCTTTTTGTTGAGACCAATTAGAACAAGTTAAAATGCTGATCTGAGAGAACTAATAGAGAAGGAAAGGCTGATAATGCAAGTAGAAAATGACTGAGCTGGCAGAAATGTTATAATCTGGGCATGCACAGGGGGACTGGCCTTTGCTAGAAGGAGTCTCAATTACTTTAAGGTGGTTGGAGGGGTGAAAAAAAGGAGAAATGGGTCACTAGTTATATTAGTTTATAAATTTATAGTAATATCAATTATTTATTTTAGGAAGTATGAAGTAAATATGTAGTAAGGAACTGAGTTGGAAAGGGTAGGAACTGAGGAATAAGAAAATTCATAGTTGAAAGCATTGAAGGGTGATTGTAAAGAGGTAGAAATTGTACTTCTTAGAGAAATGATGTTAGGAGTGCCTCACAGGTCAGGGAGCCATATAAATTGATCAACAAGAATACATAGTGAGATCAACCAATTAGAACTAGCTTCAGTTGGCCTAGAAGTGAACTGAGAGTAGTTTAAACATGGTTCCTCTTTTAAGTTTCTTCATATTAAATTCAGGGTTTTCTCAATGTTTCTACAATGAACAAGAGCAGATCCCTTCTGGTTTGATACTCTGCTTTCTCCATCATTTGGTTTCTATTTCATAGTAACTGCAATACTGCCTTCCAACCAATAGCAGGAGGGGGAATGGAACAAGAGCATATCCGTCTCCCCTTTATATGTAGTGTCAGGGAGTGGGATGATTGAACCAATGACTGGAGACTGAGCATTTTTAGGAGTTCTAAAGTCCAGGATCTTACTGGGGAAATGAGTATTAGGGATTGATGTGGAGGAAGATATCACTAGAGATGAGGAATCAAGAATGGGGGGGAGACATCTTACATGGGTCATTGCTGAGGAATATGATATTCATATGATGGCAAAATTTGAGGAATAAAGAGAGACCCTTATTATTTTGGGTGATTTTTATATGGTAGACTATTCAAGTCTGATTCTGATCATTGTCACATACACTATCTTTATTTTACTTTGCTGCTTTATTTAAGTAAGTATAAACATAGTATAAAAATTCCCCAAACAAAGCAAAATACAAATTTAAAAGTCAAAAAGCCTTCCCTCCTTGACTTTTCATTCCCGGTACCCCACCTTAGAGACAACTGTGTTTAAATTTTTCTAGAGTCTCATGGGTAGTTAATCTAATAATTTGAAATAATATCCCAAGTTTTACAGTTTTGTACTTTATCACCTTCATATGACATCTGTAGACTTCCTAAGGATATTTGAGAATTTAGTAGAGTCTTTATTCTGATATCCTCGTTTATTCCTTTTTTTCATTTTACTGATGATGCAATTCCATTGATTCTAAGATTACTTGATTTCTCTCTCTTGTGTTCCTCTCCGTTTGCTGGGGTAGATTTTCAAGTTTGTATTTTGTTTTTGTTTTGATTTTTAGAAAGAAGAGATGAGAAGTACATTTTCAGAATTCTTCCATGACATTTATGATAGATGCTTTCTTTTACTTCATGTTTTTCATAAATGAAATTAGGTCAATGATAATGATAAAGAATTTTGATGCCATGTTGATTCTTCATCCTTTGTAGATTTTATATTTTTCTGTTTGGGAAGATTTAGTGTATTCTTCTTGTGGAGTGCTGAAATCTCATCAAGATGTGTACAGCAGAAACTTTTTTCATTGGCCCTGAAGAGTTAAGATAAATTTTCTTTTTATTTTATCAATTGCTATCTTCTCTTCTCTGTAAATAATTTTTAGATTGGGTTTTGGATATTCTGAATCTATCTTCCAGATCTTTTTCCATTCCTGTAATATTTGCTCTTCTGTTTATCTTTTGTGGCTATGTTCTAGTTTTCTTTGAATTTCTGTTATTTGATATTCCTTAGATCCTACGTCTGTGTCCATGGTGATATTCAGTACCTCTAGTTGACATGTTATTTTGTAATTATTTTATTACTTTCTAAGAGTTTTTCTCCCCCCACCATGGGTCCTTTTTCATAGTCGCTTGTCTTATTATAGATGTCTCTTTCCTCAAATTTCCCTGAGGAAAACATGTAGCCTCTTTTTTTATAAAAGCATCTTCTTCTTATTATTATTACTTTACATTTCTTCACTTCTAGGTCAATGTTTCTATTGTCTACTTTGGTCTTTTTTCTTTGAGGTTGTGAATTTTCTACAAATACTAAGTGAATGGTGGTTAACAGCATATAATCACAATTGATTACTGCAGATAGCTGGCCTGCAGTTATTTTACACATGTGGAGCTATTGTCCCAAAAGCCTGGTGCTCTAAAAGGGAAGGCTGATTCTGTGTAAGGTGCTGGCCCCACCAGCATGAATCCTTAGGCTGTGTGGACAAGGAGTGTATAAGCAGGCCCAGGGTTATCAAGATAAAGAAAATTTTATTTTGAGGTTTTGTGGTTAGGATTCTTATATACCAAAGAAAGAACCCATTTCAGTGCACCAGAAAGGAATTTACCTACAGATATTAAATAGCCAATTGTTGAGAGAGTTGGAGGATCGGTCTTTAGGATAAACTACTACATGGAAACAAAATGGTCAACTGAAGCTCATTGAAGACTTGGCCTAATTAGGAAACTCACAAAAGGACACTTGGACTGTACCACCAAACTGCCTCTTTGACCCTAACACACACACACACACACACATACACACACCCATAACACCAGAGGGGATCCCTGGACCCACCTACTTCTTTATGTGGGCCAGATGCAAATCAAATCAGGTTGGATACAAATGACTGAGCAAACTAACATCACCTATCTGCAACATGGTTGCAATGGAGACTTAAGAAATCAGCACTTTAAAAATTACACCTTAGGAAGAAGTATTCATGGTGTGAGGAATCATCAAAGGCAGACAGTGCTCAGAAGATTCAGAGCAGTCACAGGTGTCAGAGGTCCCCTACCTGGGGATGCATACTTGAATCTATTCCAATCTCCAGGTCCAGCTGCTTTTCCTTTTAACCCCACTGATCCATGGACTTTAGACTTGGCTTTGTACTTCTCTCTAGTCCGAAAATACACACTAATGATCTCTTTACCTATAAATCTTTCTCATTAGCTCCACTTGAGGCTTGAGTTGGGATTCATTGCTGCAGGAAAATGAACAGAATATGACATTGAACAGGTTGACCAGGCCCAACTGTGCACAGTTGATCATTTAATTACTCTAATTTCTACCTTAGTCCCCTTCTCCCTGATTCCAAACTTGGGAACTCTAGAGGGATCCACCAAGAAGCAGCTTGTCTTCCTCCACTACAGCCTCTTCTGATTATTCTCTCTGATCTGATTTATGTGTCCGGAAGACCCATCTAACTACTATCTTCCAGAAATTAATCAAAATGCCTAGTTTACTGATTACATGCTTACTTTTTTTTGTGCTCCTATGGAGGAATTATTTTTGCATAACTTTACTATTATTCTGTTGAGACATGGTTAACAACTATAATACAGAAATTTTAAGAGTTATTCATATTAGGTGGCTTGCTTAAAGTCTCAGTTTCTCATTGTCCATAAATATTTAACTAGAAAAAAAGGTGAGTTGAAGAGTACACTGTGCTACCCACAATATGCTTTATTTTATTGTCTCCTTGTGACAATGAATGAAATAATTTCTAGGAGGCTTCTTTGTGACTTTGCTCTTCATAATACGAGATCTGCATTTAGGAAGAATTTTCTGGGGTAAAACGCCCTGTATTAGAAATAATTTCCTTAGAAATTAACATGTTTATATGAAAAAAGGAGAAGCAAGGTAAAATCTATCACATGAACATCAGAAAACCAGAGTTGAAATGTTTTTTACAGACTTTCCTGACAAATTAGCATATGAAGAGAGCACAACTAAGGTTATTGAGAGTCATTTTCATTTGAGTTTTTACTTAAATGGGGAATATGTTAAAATTTGGAAGGAGGAGAAGGGTGAAAAATGTGAAGAGTAGCTATGATATGAAGTGTTTTGTAGTTTAAATGGATTGGAAAGTTGCCGAAAACATGCTTTCCCACACACTCACTAAGGTGCATGTGGGACAGAGGCAGATTTTCATTTTGTCCATGCAATACTTCAGCACCCATAAAAAATTCCCTTTTAACTCAGATGTTCAGCTTGACATTTGTATATGCAAAGTGGAGAGAAAAAGTGTATCTTTGAATTTATCCTGGAAAGGGCAGTGAACCTTAGGAAGTAGGGCATTCAGTCTCCAAGGGAGGGAAAATGCTTTCCGGAGAGCTCATTCTCCATGCTGGGTCAGTCAGTTGCTTCTTTGGTTGTTGAGGCCAATGGCTCTCTTTGTGTGGCTTGTCTGGCTGAGAAGTCTTCACTCCTCAGTTCTACTGCAAGACCACCTCCTCCCATACTTCTCTTTCAAACGTTACTAAGAGTTTCCTCACTGGCAACTCTAATGATTTCAGCTTTACCTTTTCTGATGCTGGATAGCAGAAATATTTTCCTTTAAAAACTTAAACCTTAAATTCCTAAACCCCGTGTGTTTCTTGTTTTCTTCTCTAATTCTCCATATTCTTATTTAAAGTCCTTCTCTGCTGCTTATGTCTTAATATAAGGGTTTTGGCAACTTCAATGCTCATTGAAGGACAGGATTATAGAATGATCCCATGTGTAGATGCTTAAGCCAGATGGCATAACTTCTAATCTGAGTCTGGCTGGTTCCTAGATGCATGCCTTTGGGAAAGTCCTTTGACCCTTCTGTACCTCAGCTTCTTTATCTTTAGGTTGGGCTCAAAATAGTGTTTACCTTATGAACAGTGTTTACCTTTATGAAGATTGGCTCAGAAAAAAAATGGGTAAAGTAGCACTCCTCGTATAATGTGCAGATGGGACAAATGCGAATCTTGATGAAATACAAATTCTGATGTGGTAGTTTGGGATTAGGGCTCCAGAGTCTATATTTCTAACTCCCAGGTAATATGGTTTCTTCTGATCTATAGACCACATGCAAGTATTGAGGAAGAAAAGTGTCTCAAACCAAACTTGGCAATAGATGGGTGTTAGCATCATCGCTGTCATCATCAGCACAGTTAGCATCCTCTTTATCTTCCCTGAGACATTCTCTTTTTTCAGTGATCTCCTGCATCCTTAGCATCGTCCTTCAAGAAAGGAAGCTTTGTCAATAATTAGAGAAATGCAAATCAAAACTACTGTAAGATTTCATCTCACTCCAATCAGAAAGTCAGTTATCTAGAATATAACCAATAATAAGTGTTGGCAAGGATTTGGGGGAAAAGGCACACTCATACATTGCTTTGGGACTGCAAATTGGTGCTTCCCCTCTGGAAAGCAGGATTCAGATTCCTCAGAATATTTGGAATGGAATCGCCATTTGACCCAGCTATCTACTCCTCGGACTTTACCCAAATGACTTAAAATGGGCATGCTACAGTGATGCAGCCACATCAATGTTTATAGCATCTCAATCCACAATAGCTAAACTGTAGAAGCAACCTAGATATCCTTCAATAGATGAGTGGATAAAGAAACTGTGATATATATACACAATGGAATGTTACTCAGCATTAAAAGAGAATAAAATTATGACTTTTGCAGGTAAATGGATGGAGTTGGAGAATATCATATTAAGTGAAGGAAGCCAATCCCAAAAAAACTAAAGGCTGAATGTTCTCTGATAAGTGGATGCTGGTCCATAATGTGGGGAGGGGGCATAGAAAGAATGGAGGAACTTTGGATTGGGCAAAGTTGGAAGCAGGCATGGAGGTAGAAAGATGGTGGAATGAGAAGGACGTCATTACCCTTGATACACGTATGGTTGCACAAATGGTGCGACTCTACATTGTATATAGCCAGAGAAATGAAAAATTGTGCTCCATTTGTGTACAATGAAATAAATAACTAATTAGAACAAATAATAAAAGTAAGGAAGCTTTGTAAGTGCAGGGGTCTTTTAGCCTCATAGTACCAAAGTGTTCACTAAGTATTTGTGGGAAAAAGAAAATGAAGGAAGAAAAGAAGGTATAATAATATGCCACATGAATACTCCCAGTGTGTATCAGCAGATCTGACTTCTCTCTAGAACTCTACTTCTATACCACAACTTTGCTGAACATCTCCAACCAGAAGTCCCCCAGGTATCTCATCTTTAACCCAAGCAAAACTGACCTAATACCTGCTCTAGTTTTTTTCTTCTCCATCCCTTTTCTCCAAATCTGTGACTTTCTTTGGTGTTTTCTGTTTCTCTTCATTGTATTCTGATGTTTTCCTTTCTCTTTTGTTATTGCCATTTTTTTTTTCCTGAAAGGAAAGACTTCAGTCAGTGTCCACCTGCTAGGACAGTAAATACTCTTGATGGCTAGTCTCATCTTATCTCATCCCCCATTTCTCCAGGAGCGTTACTGTAGGCTCCAGTTAGATATACATCCTCAGGACTCTGTCACCAACAGTATTGCTAATGGCTCCTCTCTAGTGGCCCGCATTGTCTTGAGAGATGTATGTGCTATAATGATGCTGCCTGACTCAGTAACATACATTCTGCCTGTCCCTGTGCCATCTCTGTTATTATTACCACTTTGATCACCAATATATATGCATATAGATTAAAGAGAAAAAAGTTCAAAAAATTCTTAGATAATCACTACAACTGAAAACAAGAAACAGCAACAAGAAAAAGAATATTCCTTCCTTGAACACGTTTGTATTTCCTATTCCTCAGCGACAGTCACTTTCAACTCTTTAAGGTTCTTTCTTTTTTTTTTTTTTTAATCTGCAATTCACTAAATAACATGCTTGTATTGTTGTATTGCTGTTACTTATTTTCCATGTCAGTATTAACCACAGCCTCTCTATTTTGGAAAATGATGTAGTTCTCTTTTCCATCCTATCTCTACCATGCAAAGGTTCAGTTCTCATTTCCCAGCATGGATATTTTATGATTTGATTTAGATCTATATTTAGTGTTCACAGTTTTTGACAGCTGAAGCAACAATACTCTATTTTATATATTCAGTAACTAATTTTTCTAGGAATTTATAATTATGTGGGATTTTTTTTTCTATCTGGTTCACATGCTTAATAATTCATGTATTGCTAAGTCAGATACCAAAAGTCAATTAGGAACTCCCTTCTCAAGAGGTTTATACCCATTGAACTCCTTATTAATTTTATCTGCCTAAGAATATCTCTTCCAAAGTTTCCCACCTCTTCGTTCTATACTACTTGCTCTTTACTGAGTTCTGTTATCATATCTCCCATCATTGCCATTTTGAGGATATCTGTTAATCTCACAGTATATCTCTCTAGTGTTGGAACTCCATTTCTGGGATTCTGGGCCTTTCCACTTAGGGGAATTATTTCCTCATTTTTTGTAAAACTTAATGTCCAGTATCTTGGTGGCAAAGGGTACATGAAAAGTAAATTATTTTGCAACCATTTGTATCTGAAAATGTCTCTTTCTTTATCACACTTGGTTGATAGTGTAGTTGGCTATAAATTCTAGGTTGTAGATCTTTATCTTTAGGTGGTTATTGTACAGTGCTAGGCATGGAATCCAGGTCCTTGCACATGCTAAACAAACACTCTACCACTGAGATACAACCCCAGCATCTTTAGAGTTTCAAAGGCATTTCTCCATAGTATTTTGGATTCAGACTTCTTAAGAAATCTGATGCTGTTTTTTAGTTCTTCTTCCAGAAAAAGGTTTCAGTCAAGAGACACAGTTAGAAAAGCATGAAGGTTTTATTTAGCAAAATGAAAATAATATCCCCAGGTGCTTGGAACAGACTGCCACTAAAAGAGGAAACAGCTTTGGGTTTCCTATGCCACAGGTTTTTATATTTTGTCTGGGAACCTTACTTCTCATGTATTATGTATGTGAGGTGGTTACTGGGGTGATATGCATCATAGCTTAGTGCACCTACACTGGTCATGCCATGTTGAAAAGTTTATGTTAATATCTGAGTGAAACTTAGAAACTAACTGGGGTTTAAAAGTCATAAAATAAATTTCAGTGAATCTGGGTCCCCAAATGAAAGTGTCTCTGCATGTGTTTTGATGTTGGAAAGTCCCTTAAACTGTTTACACCAGTTCTTCTAGCTTTAAAAGGTAATATCTGGCTATAAAGAAGACTAAATTTTAGGGCAGGTTTGAGTAGGTTTTTTTATACATACATGATACAGTGACTTTTCATCACCCAAGATGGAGTAAACTTTATTTTTCTTTTCCCCAACTCCCTTGTGTCCGGCTACCTACTCTAACACTGCTAGTTAGATTCAGGACCATATGTATGCTGATTGGTTTTTTTTTTTTTTTTTTTTTTTTAATTTCTACAGAAAATTTTAGGATCTTAAATTTTTTTACATCATTATCATACATGTTCTAGAAAATGGGAGGCCTTTCAAATATGAGTTCTTCTTTTTGAAAGTATCTATTTTTCATTGAAAAAATTTCCCATTCTGCTTTAACTAAGTTTTTTGATCTGCAACTGCTATTATTCAGATGTTCAATTTTCAAGATTCATTTTCTAAGTTTCTTTTCTTTCACATATATATTTCCACGTTTGTTCTATTTTCTTATATGATGATTTTTTCATCTTTATCTTTTAACCTTTCTACCAAGGCTTTTATTTTTATTAATATAGCTTATAATTTTCAAGAACTCTTTTTTTTTGCATGATCTTTTTATAACATCTTGTTCTTGATTCTGGAATAAAATATTTCTTTGTCTTTAAGGATATCAACAATATTTCTGAAGTGTGGTTCTCAACGCATCATCTCTTGTTTCCCTCAAATTTTCTTTTCTCTGTGTGTTTTGGCTTCTGTTTTGCATACAATTTTCTTCCCTCAAATATCTGTGTATTATTCCCTTTATACTCAGACTTAAGAGTATGGTACCAGAACTGGTTGAAGATATTTCTATGCTTTTCAAAATGTGGGTTGGCTGAGCTATTTTATCAGGGGAGTCCCCCAAACCATGACCTTTCAGTTAGTTGGTCAGAATCATGACAGAAGAATCTTCTAGTCTTTTGCAGTCTCAACGTACATACGTAAAATTTTACTTCTTCTTTTGCTAAGAAACTTATGGTCTTAGCTAAGCTAAGACATATTTATTTACTTGTTTGGACAAAAATATTCCAGTCTCTTTCACAGGGTGTTGGGGTTCAGTGGCAGAAGTAGAAGAAGGAAACTGAGCATCAAATTTCTTAAATAAAATCATGGTGTACTCTTTGGTTTTGCCTCACTGCCCCGCCTCCTTCTATAAGTTCTCATACTACCAACAGCCTGTGAGAGTTATGTAGTAAAAAGTGGGTAATTTCTTACATTTCTCAGTACAACAACAGATTTAGTATTTCCAGAACCAAATAAGCAGTCTTCCCCGAATGCTTCTGATATCCAGCTACGGGTTATGTTAAATTGTCTCCTCTTTATTTCCTTTTGTTCCCATGAGTTTCTTTTAAATATCTATTTATCATTATTTTTTAGGAAGACATGCATCTAAATCAACTTATCCAACCCTCCCAGTCACTTTTTAAAAATTAAAATGCCCACTCTTAATTTTTCTTAAGCAACATTTGTGAATTGTTTTCTCATATGTTTTTCTCATACACAGAAAATGACACACATTTTTTAAACCGTCCACATAATGCCCCCAATTATTTTATGCATATCTAATGTTAAGCATAACATATTTTGAAAAGTACTATGCAATATTGCTCAGCATGTAGTTAATACTGTTTAGACATTTATTGACTTGAAAAATTGATGGTCCCTCGACATTCCTTAGAACAGTTGTTTAATAGTGAATTTTACACAACATGTTCATGTGCAAGCTGGGTGTGGGTGTGCATACAGCAGCTAATCATTTAGCCACTTAATGGAAGTGATACTGCAGATTGTCTGTGTACCCCCAGGAACAATTCCCCACTGCTGAGATGCCATATCACTCAGCAGGGTTGAGACCCTGGCAGTGGCGGAAGTATTATCATTATTTTCCAGAATATTACCATCTGCTCATTTGATCCATTAACCTCCTATTGTACCTCATAAAAGAAATGTCCAGGCATGAAAATAGATACACTACGGAACCAAACAGAGGAAGCTATGTTCGACACATGCTTTATCTTGGGAGCAGGGTCAATGCTTTTCTTGTTTGTTTTTCTGTCTCTTTCCTAAAGAGTTCATTAACTTTCCGTCTCAGAGGGGTAGATCATCCATATAAAACAAAATGATTTTGATTTAATTTGTTTATTTGTTTCTAGTAACAGGTTAATACAAATCAGTTAATATTCCATGTGGGCATTTCTTTGTGTCAACGAAGGGGAGAAAAAAATAAAGGAGGTAATAATGAGCATATGGCTGGTTAAATTCATGTACAGGTTTCCCCACTTGGCTTTTGTAGCTTATCATTAAACACACTGAAATGATCTAATATTCGTGTTGATCATATTGACATTTACACAAAGTGGTAGAATGTGGAAAAGAAAAGTGTGTTCTTAATTTGTCTGAATTATTTATGCAGGTACTTTTCTGCATTTCCCACCCCTTAATAATAATAAATTCTCTATGGCAGAAATAATAAGTGCTCTATGGCAGAAATTGTTTAGAAAAAAAATCTATCTATCTATCTATCTATCTATCTATCTATCTATCTATCTATTTACTTAATCCTTATAGCAACCTTTTGAATGAATATGATTCCACTTAACTAATAATAAGATGAAGCACTCAGAGAATTGAGTAATTTTTCCAGAGGCACATAGTTAAAAATTGGTGGACCAGTGCCACCACTCCAGAGTCAGCCAATGTCACTGGCTCTGGAGTCAGCCTTTCCACATGTCACCAAACCACCACCTTGATTTTTAAGATAATTCAGGTCCAATGTGACTGAAGTAGGGACTACCTTGGTCAAAGAATGAACAACAACTACAACAACAACAATGACAAAAAATTAGTTTTTCTGACTTGAAATTATGCTTACAATATAGATTTCATGGAAGCCCAGAATCCATATAAGACATTCAATATAAACCCAGTGCTCTTTCTAGGTTAAAAGTGGCCTCTCTCATATTTTTTTTTAAATTTAGTATAGTTTAAGACTTCCCTAAAATTAAAATAATGTGAATTCATTGGATTTATAAAAGAACCATTAAAATAACAATTAAAACTTCAAATAATAAGAATTCTTGACTCTTAAATATTTGAAATCTTAGTGAGCTAACCATATACAAAGGCTTTGAAGTACAAATACACCATTATCTTAGTTACAAGAACACTAAAAATGAAATATTTTGTTCAATACTGGTAATTTGATTTCACACTGCTGAATTTATTTTCTAAGTGCTGTAAACTCATGGTTATTTCTAAATGTATCAACCTAGTTAAAAATGTGTTTGCACTAATAAAAGCTGGGAAAGTCACTGAATAATACTTATTACCCTTTGGGAAGTAAAACCTTCATCAGAAAATTGAAAAAAAAATAACAGTCAAAGAAAATGAAATACTTGCACTCCCTTTCATCTACTTCAAGTTCTGTAACAATCATTTAAAACTATTTTGTCATTTACTCTTTGATTTGGCCATTACCATAGTGTTCCAAAAATGGTCCTCATTGTCTTAGTTAAATTAGCTGTTCTTTTATAGTTAGTTGATGAGGCAATATTTTTTTTTCTTTGCAAATGATTGCTTTTACATCTTTATTTGGTCTTAGAATTGAACCTGTCCTCATAAAGAATTATGAAATGGTTGTTTGAATAGGAAGTAAAAATGGCTTGATGTCTGTATTCAAATGGCTCAATCAAAACAAGAATGTTGAAATAATCAGGACTTCTACTTTCTTAAATAAAAGTTATTTTAACATGTTTAAGAAGGAAAGATACTAGGGGAAATAATATAGACTTTTAAAGTTCAATGATTTATCGTTTTAAGGACAGTTGATATGAAAATGTGTATGAATAGAAATTAGTATATTAAAAAATGCTAAATATAAGCACATGTAACAGATATATTTATTTATATATTTACTTAAAATATATGCATATTGGTTGGTTTCAATATGTCCCCTACAAAATTCAAGATTTGCTGTTATGGTTTAGATATGAGATATCCCCCAAACATGGGAATGTTCAGAGGTGAAATGATTGAGTTAGGAGAGACTTAACATAATCAGTGTGCTAATCCACTGAGTGGGATTAACTTAGTGGTAACTAGAAGTAGGTAGATTGTGGCTATAGGAGGTTGGTCACTGGGGAAATGACTTTGGGTTTACATTATGTCCCTGGTGAGGAACTCTGTCGCTGCTTTCTAAAGACCATGTCCTGAACTGCTTTCTTCCACCACATTCTTTGCCATGATTTTTTGCCTTACCTTTGTCCCAGAGCAATGGAGCTAGGCATCTATGGACTGTGACCTCTTGAACCATGAGTCAAATGCACTTTTTCTCCTCCAAAATTGTTCGTGTCAGATCTTTTGGTCACAGTGGTGGAAAAAAAAAAAACTGACTAAAACAGTTGCCAATCTGATAACATTAAAAGTTGGGGCCTTTAATTAGGCCATAAGAAATCCTGCTTCTTGCATGGAATTACCTCTAGATTGGTAAGAAATAAATTTATATTCTTCATGAATTATCCAGTCTGTGGTATTTGTTATAGCAGCACCAAGATAGTGAGTCAAATGTATACGCATGAATACATGTATTCAAACATGTACATATTCAATTTAGGTCTGTTATAGTTTGGATATAGGGTTGTCTCCCTAAAGCTCCAGTTAATGCAGAAATATCCAGAGGCAAAATGCTTATATTATAGGAGCTTTAATTTAAAAATCAGTCTAACTTGGTTTAAATGGACTTGAGCATATGGTAACAGTAGGCAGATGGGGCATGGCTGGAGGAGGTGGTCACTGAGGGCATGCCCTAGAAGGGTTTTTCTATGCAGCACCATCCCCACTCTCTCTCTGCTTCCCCACCCTGATGTGAACTGAGCAATTTTTCTCCATTGGGCTCTTCTTTCATGATGTGCTGCCACCCCTTGGGCTGAGAGCAGTGGAGTTGTCCATCTATGAACTAAGACCTCTGAAATCATGAGCCCCAAATAAGCTTTTTTTCTAAGTTGTTTTTGCCAGGGGTTTTGGTCACAGCAAAACACACACACACACACACACACACACACATATACAAGCAAACCACATAACAACAACAAACAAACACAGCAAGGTCCAAATTATAATAGACATTAATTTATAAACCTTGAATGACTAAGGAAAATATGTGTTCCTCAGAGACAATAAGTTTCTGGTTGTATTAGTCAGCTTTCCAGGGCTATGAAAAAATAACTGAGATAAATAACTTAAAAAAAATCAAAATTTATTCCCATGGAAGTTTTCAGAGATTTCAGGTGTGTAGCCATTACCTGAACTCATAGTCATTTGGCCTCATTGCTTTGCCCCTGATGCATTGTAGAACAACACTGCAGGAAGCATGTGTAGAGGAGGCTTCTAACATAATGGCAGTGGGGTGGTAAATGAAAGACAACAAGGAGGACAGGGTTACATTATATCCTTCAAGAGTAATGTCAAGATGATTTAACACATTTCCACATATTAACCATAACTAACCATAACCATAATACCAACCCTAATAGTAATCCCTAACCTTAACCCTAAGCAATAAAACCAATCTCAAACCCAGACTCAACCAATACCCTCATTCTGACCACCACCCTAAACATACTATAAACATCTGGAAAGCAAGATAGTAAGTTATTAGTTGTTCTGGTCAGTTTTCAGCCCCCTTTACAAAATCCTAGGACAGATAAAAGTAGTAAAGAGTACTTTGGATTATAGTTTCAGAATTTTATTTCATGTTCATTTGGTTTCATTTCATTTGGTTAGTAGTGAGCCAGAAATTAATGACAGGGATCACATGGCAGAAGTTGATGTCATGGCAGACAGGGAACAATAAAGGAGACAAGATGTGACAAGAACCCTGGTATACCCATCGAGACCATGCAACCAATGAACTAACATCTTTATCTACATTGACCATACCCTAACACATACCCCTTATCATAACACTAATACTAACTCCTAACCCAAACATTAAATGTAACCCTAACCCTTATTTAATCCTCAGCCTAACTCTAAACCTTAACCCCAAACCCTAACACTAATCCATGACCATTAGCACAAACATAACCCTAAGAAAAATATCACACACACACATACACACACACACATACACATATGCATGCACAGACACACACACACATCAACTTTTTATGTATATACTGGCAACAGAGGAACTAAAAATTAAATTTAAAACAATAATCATTTCAACAATAATAAACATACTTTGGAATGAATTTAAATAAGGAGTAAGACATATTCACAGAAAATTACAGAACACTTCTGATGGAAATTAAAGAAAATAAAAACCCAAATGAATGTGAAAAGTTGCCATGTTTCATATATTTAAAGACAATATTTTTAGAGTGGCAATATTATGCAAATCATCTACACATTCAATGTGAATCCTTTGGGCAGAAGTAGGAAAACTGATCCTAGTATTCAGAAGAAATTTCAAGGGACTGAATAGACAAAAAAAAAAAAAAAACAGAATAAGAAAAATGAATTTGGAGCTTTGTACTTCCCAATTTCAAATCATACTATAAAGCAAACTTAATAAAAAATATGGTGTGATGCTGGCATAGAGATAAACAGAAATATCAATAGAACTAAATTGAAAGAAAGTACAGAAATAAAACCTTATTTCTATGGTCAGTTAATTTTTGATAAGGGCCAGGCCAGTAGCATTAAATTGGGGGAAGAATGGCAAATTCTTTGTTTCCTAGTAGTTCCACTTTTAGTTTCCTAAAAGTTCCACCACCTTCCAATAGAGCTATAGGCTGGTGACCAAACTTCCAACACATGGCTTTTGGAGGACATTTAATGTTCAAATCATTCTATTCTGCTCCTGGCACCCACATGTTCATGTCCATTTCCTAATGCAAGGTACATTTAGTCCATCTCCAAGTGTCCCCAAATTCTTAACAATTTCAGATTGCTCAAAAGTCCAAATCCAAAATCTTCTATGAGATTCAGGGCAAACGGTAAATTTTGAGCCCCTGTAAAAATAAAAACCAAGTTACATGCTCTCTACATACAATGGCATAGAGTAAACATTCCCATTCCAAAAGGGAGGAATAGGGACATAGAGGGAGCCATCAGACCAATTCTTAAAACTGCATATATGCCAAGGGCTTGAGCAATTCTTGACCTTACCAATGATAGCCATCTTTCTTGGGCTGGCTCTCTGCTCACTGCCTGAAGCTTTGCCTAGGTACATCCTGCCATCTCCAACTTCTTCTGATCTCCATTTAGATTCAGGTTCACATATCAGCATATCAGGGATTGTTTGTAGGAATTTTGAACCTGCAACATACTTCCTGGCCTCCTAGGGCTTCCTTTGTCATCTTGATGGAAGTCTCCATGATCCCATAACTCTTGCATTGCACATGTCTGCACTATCAGCATCCCATAGATAATGCCAACATTTGCCACCAACAGCATGATTGTATCTGGATTTGCTTAAACCAAGGCTGCAGAAGCCCCTGAGTGCCTGGATGGTTGAACATGTGGAAATAAATTCCAGAGAAACAATTCCTAGGCAGCCCTGTTCCATACTGTTTTGGAGCTCTTTTCTCAAGCAAAATTCTTTAGGTTTGTAATAGGTGGGGTCTTGCTGATTCCTGAGATGCAATTAAGGCATATTTTCCTAGTGCAATGCAAAGTACTTGGCTTCTTTTAAATGATGATTAGCTCTTTAGCAACACACCCTTTCCTGGCCACAACTTTACACATACTTTTCGGGCCAAATTGTAATTTTTTTCACATTTTTCTTCTCAATGTTTTACTCCTTAGTCTCACTATAATCTGGGATAAAAGCAGCCAGCAATTACCATTCCACAGCCTGAATACTGTGCTGCTTTGAGATTTCTTTTACTATCATCTTTCTTTCATCATCTTTGAAGTCAGCCTCATACAGTGTCCCAAGCCATTGACAAATGTAGACAGATTTTTTTATCAGAATATGATACAAACGGTCTCTAGTACAGTTCTCAATAAAGTCTTCATTCCCACTTAAATCCTCATCAGCACAGCCTTTACATTCCACATTCCCATCAGCATTCTGAGTCCTTACCAGATTGTCCTTTAAGCTTTGTTACACTATGCTTCTCCATGCTTCATCTACAAACTTTCCCATTTGCTAAAGTACACAGATTCCAAATGCTTCTGAACCACATTGTCAATGATATTTCTAGCAATGATTCCATTACTGAGTACCTATTTTCTTTGTTAGTCATCTTTTCATCACTGTGACAAAACACCTGAGATAAACAACTTAAAAGGATGAAAGATTTATTTTGGCTTGTGGTTTTAGAGTTTTATGTCCAGGTCACTTGGCCTCATTGCTTTGGGCCTGTGTGGCAAGGCAGAACCTCATGGCAGGAAGTGCATGGTGGCACAAGCTGCTCACTCAAATCATAGCAGCTGAGAAGCAAGAAGAGAGAGACAAAGTGGATAGGGTCCCAATACACATTTCAAGTACATGTCTTCAAAGACCTGTCTTCCTTTCACCAAACACCATTTTCTTTTTCTTTTTTTAATTGGTGCTGGGGATTGAACCCAGGGCCTTGTGCTTGAGAGACAAACACTCTACCAACTGAGCTAGATCCCCAGCTCTCCAAACACCATTTTCTAAATGTTGCACCACCTCCCCAAATCACCAAAGGTTAGCAACCAAGACTTCAACACATTACCTTTGGGAGAAATTTAACATCCAAGCCCTAGAACTGGTCTTCAAGTTTCTATTGATTCAGGAAGAACAGATTGATGTTGAATGTGAAAGAAATATTCTCAACACCAAAATACCTTATTCTTACACTATTTCAGATCCAAGGTGCCTATGAAAGATACTTGCGAAAGTACACTAGAAGAACAATGAACAAGTCAGTAGATATGTATCAGGTGATGTTCATATAAGCTACTCAGGTTTTTAAATGAGAAAATTTTTGTACAGATAACTGATTACCAAAGAGGGAGAAGGGCAAAAGAAACAAAGAAGGGAAGGAGACACTTCTTAGCTTAATAACTATAGCAACCACTAAACACCCTAATGTGGGGAAAGGATGAGAAAAATGATGTAATTTAGAATCCATGATTGCTGTACTGATTCAGGCTGTAAGAGCATTATAGCTACAGCTGTCATTGCTAATGGACGAGCCATTGTTTCTACCATTTTGCAGGAAGTCTGCAGTCCTAACACAGTGCTAGTCAATATATGTAGAATTGCTAGAATTTTATTTTCAAATTGTTTATTCCTGTTATAGACAAATGCAATTAATAACAATAAATATGTAGTAACTAGCTAATCCCTTTTTATAATATACTAATCATTAAGCTATAGATTCTCTTAGACTTTCTATATCAACACCCAAATCCCATGAATATAATTACAAGTCTTCCTTCATTTGGATAGTTATGTTTTTTCCTCTTAGGAATTTTTTAATATGTATTTTTTCATTTCCTGGCTTAATATCCTAATATCCCTTTATAATTATCTGGAAAATATCTTAATCATCTATAATTATATCTCCATTTTATTCTAATATTTTTTCCTATCTTTCCTTTTGTTTTGATCATCTACACTAGAAATTTGTCCCGTGTAAAACTTTTTCCAACAAGTAGATTGTTTATATTGCTATTAATTTTTTTTTCTTGTCATCTAATTTGGTTGTTTTAATTATTGCCTTACTTCTGTTTTATTTGTGATCTATCTGTTAACTTCCTAAATACTGTTTGTTTTTGGTTAGAATATGCACTGCTGAAGAAGCACATATTTCCTGGATTCTTGAACTAGATGCTTGTCTCATTGATTATTTTAGATTTTCTTTTCCAATATAAGTGGTTACAAATACATATATACATTCAAACATACAAATATATATATTCTATTTCATATGCATTTTATTACCTTCACATAATTTGAATCCTGAAATAGTTCTTTTCTCCTAGTTACATCATAAGTGAAAGTTATTTTTGTTTTTGTCAATCTACTTTAAAAAAAAAAAAGAATGTGTTGAGAGATTTGAATTGATATAACTTCTATTATCCATTTAGAACATGGGGCTCTTATCTTAAATCATTATAACCATACACTTCTATGTTGTTTGTGTTATAATTGCAATATCTGAACTACCTCTGGGCCTGATTCTGCTGCTGCTATTTTTCTTTATTCTTTCTTAGGGGGCTTTGAGTGTTTAGTCAAATTTTAACAGCAAGGTACTATTTTTCTTTAAAATTTTAGTGTGAATTTTTAAAAATTCCAAGATAAAAATTTTTTTCCAAAAATGAATTGTGTTTGTTTCTTTTATTTAGCTGGGATGCTGAGAGTTTCTGCATAGTTTATCTTCATGTAGTAAATACTATTAAATTCCTCAACTAGAGATGGCAAAACCTAGAAAAGGATTTCGTCTTCTATAGCTTGAGTCCTTTGAGCCTGTAAAAAACAATATTCAGATATATAGTTTAGAAAAATTGTCTTGAGTTTTAAGCCAGGTGTTGTAGTCAGTTTGAGCTGCTATATAATAAAAATGGGGTATGATGTATAACAAAAATACTGCATGCTGAGTAGAGCAGACAATTCGAAATGTATGTTCATGTATTAAATTATGAATAAGATTTTAATGAATCTGGATACCACATAGCCACATCATTAATAGAGTCTTTATATGAACTGCTCCTGTAAATATGACAACTTCTTTTGTGATATCTATAGATATCTTTATTAATTTAATAAAATATTTGACAAAGAAAAAAGCTTCTATATAAAAACTTTGTCACTTAAAATCTAAAAACAAAAGGGAACTTTACTAAATCAAGATGATTTTCCTTTGAGACATGTGAGTGTGTTTATGGTGTTTGTGTACATAAAGTATAGCCTGTTCCTCACCTTGATTTGGTATTGTTGGAATCATGAGTGTATTTCACAATTTCCATCTTGTATTTCAGCTACTTGTGTTCTATTAAGGCTGACTAATACATGCAGTATTATATTCTAGATATGTTCTTTGTTCGAAGAAACTTCAAACTTCAAGTTTAAACTAGCTTTCATTCAGAAATGAAACTTTCTTCTGTAGATCCATGTATAAGATTTGTTAAAAATAAATTGTTACATAATATACTTCAGACAAAAAATGTACTCCAATTATAGTAGTTTATGAAAACTGCTCTAGGAGTCTCACAGATAATTACTTTATTTTCAATTAAATATTTTAGGGATCTGATATAAAGCAATAATTGAATCAATAACAATGTTGAGAAAACTGAAATTTTTTTTTGACAACTCCAGTTTTCATTATACTGGAAAATAAATATGAGAAGCTACTTAGAGATTTTCTTTGCATATTCTGTTGTCATGAAGGCCCCTTCCCAAAGTAAAATACATATATCAGATTGACAAATCTGTATCATCAGTCTTCAGGAAACATATTCAAAATTTTGTAAATTCATGATCACTTTTGTTTTCAAATTCATTGACCTCATTTTTTTTTTCAACTGTCGAATTGAAAACTTTTACCCACATTGTAGCCCTTACAGCCCAGTGGCCTCACACAAAGCATTGATTTTATATCAATGATATTTCAAATACAATAAGGTTCTTGGATGTGGTGGGGAGGCATTCTAAGTACAGAGAGTAGCACAAGAAAGGATTTTGAGTTCTGAAATAGCAACAACATGTTTGTAAAGCAAATGGCTGATGACTAGAGGCTAGGCTGCTTCATGGCTGGAGCAAAAGGGTCCAGAAGCAATATAATAACATGCTTGGAGAGACAGGAACTTGTGGGACCATCTCACATGAAGTGCTCATACCACCTCCTGATTTACTACATTGTTTGATAGAGAGTAGATAAGTAGATGGAGGTAAGGGGGTAAATATAGAAAGGCAGGAGTAAATGCTTATTATATAAATAAAATTATAAGTAATATAGTATCTATTTTGAATAAGGATGTTTACTATCTTTTAGTACATTAAATGAGATTTGCATTTCTAGACTTAATTTTCTTATTAGGTGTCTTAAATCTAGATATTTAAACATCTTTGGAAATACTGCAGCCTTGTTTGCCTGAGCAGAATTAAAGTTCTACAAAATCCCTACCAGTTTAGAAACTACTGGAGTGAATTTCTAATGTGGATTTGGGTTATTAATTAGACATGTTCACTAACATTTATTAAGGAGAACTGATAGCAGGGCTCTCAATTTAAATTCATCTTGCTGACCTCATCCTTCATTTATTCTTGCACGTGCCCTATTATGGTCCTACAAAATTAATATGATGGACTGTATCATTAAGTGTTAATTATGTGTCACGTATTATCAGATGCAGGAATTAAAGGTGGTAGAGCTGTTGTCCTTGAGATATTTAGAGGTTTAAAACATGTGGGAATCTCTGCATTCTATGATCTGCCTAGTCATACATATATCAGAAGTATACTGGTAAGAAGCAAAAGTACTCTTTTATAATACTCTGTCCATACTCTAGTATGACCTTGGAATCCAAACATATAACTAGTCCTTAATGTAAGTTTTTTTATGGACAACATGCCAAGTTGTATCATTTAAATATCGTTTGGTTCCAAATGGGCATTCTTCCTTCTATAAATTCTCTATGATGTTGCTCAGGGACTAGTGTTTCTTTGAATATAGTTTAAAAGTAAGGAAATAACTCTCCTACAGGAATTTTCACAAAATACATCATAATCTCTCCTCTATCATAAATGCTTTGCTTATTCTATTTTGGCTAATTTCAAGTTTTTAACATTTTTAAATATCAAGGGTGCTAGAAAGAGAGGCTTCCTTTCCCTTCTTTTATTTTACTTTCCCTTGATAATATATAATTATATTTTACTCAAGTCAAATATCCTATTATTAGTAATTATTGGTTTTATCCCTTAGATCAACAATCACTGTTATTCTTTTTTTCTGACCATGGTAACAAAACCTAGAACTCAAGGTTTTTGCTAAGTTTATGTGATATATGTGGTCAGATGTTATATTATGATTGATATGGTATTTGATGCATAAATATTAATATATAGATTATGATTATTGATTTCGCAGAATGTCTGAGAAATATGCTATCCTAAATAATCCAGTTTGGGGTCTCTTTGCTTCATTGTTTCTAAGATGCATATTTTCAATCTTACCATCTCTGAAATTGCAATATGCCTCACGAGCCATGATGTCTTAAAATCTCTTTTGGTCAGGCAACCAATGCAGCATAATGCTCATTACCTGCTCATGAGCAGACCTGATTATGATCTATGATGCACTATCTACACAACTTCATCTCTCAAAGTAACATGCTATCCACCCTTTAAAGACCCTTTGAGGAGGAAATATGGATCCTGTTTGTTGCATTAACATTGTTCAGTAACACCTTTTGTTCAAATTTAGAAAAAGTTGACATCAAGACTGGTGGAACGGGTATCAGAAGTTTAGAAGAAAATATCAGAAATACTAGTAGAATTTTTTATTAAAAAAAAATCTCTTACTAACTCTTCAGTTCAAAGAATACTATTTGTACAAAAGGCATGGGTAGTGACATCTTTAAGTTGAAAAGTGATAAAGAAAATTCAGACTCAGAATGTGATAGTGTTACCAGAAACTATTTTACTTTTTTTGTGATTACATAAGCATGATAGAGTTAAAATTATGTCAAAGTAAATCTAACAGAGCTCTTTTAATAAGTGTAATATAAAGATTCTAAGTAATAAGACCTTGTATCATTTTGAATCGGTAGATTTTAATGTCATCCATAGAATATATAAAAATGATTTATAATGCAAAACTAACACCTTTGAGAACCCATGGAAAATGTAACTGAGTTTTTTCATGGGAAGTAAAGTGGATATTATTAAAAACTGTTTTTTAATTGTTAATTTGGTGGAATCAGCCCTAGAAGGGTCAATTCTGGCTTTGCAGACTGCCTGTTAAGGTAGAAAGGTTAGAAAATATGAGACTAAATGTAAAGTAAGTCATGGAAGGCTTCATTTTACATCTCTAATACTAGTTCTTTGATGATTTTATATTCTGCTTTTGTTTTTGGTCTGATATTTACTTGCAGGAGCAAACTCAACACAACCCTAAGCAGAAACCTTCATTTATTTGACTTTTGATTCATTTAGATTTTATTTCACTCTTGCTAATACTTATGCTTCAAAGTATAATACTCACTTTAGGCCATATATGACCTAATATTCTTTTGATCTGCGTTAATGATTTACAAGAAATTTACAAGCACTGAGAAAAAATTAAATGTGTATCAATAAGGGACTGTCCACCACCTAAGTCTTATTACTTTCACATTTCATTCTTTTAAACCTTATTCTTCATTTAAATCAGCATAAGTACTTACAATGAGAAATAACACTCTTTGAGACAGCTTTGCTATAGTCATTTATAATATGCAGTTTTTAAAATTCTGCTGCATAAAAAAGAGAAAACGGAGAGAATAGGCCCTAATACAATGTCATGTTATGCTGTCTGTGCTTAGAATTATTGATTTTAGTTTACCCTGGCTCATGAATTCAACTGCTAACTAAGATCTGTACATGCAATTTTTTTAAGATCTTACAAATGTGGGAGGGATTATGGAACCATTTCCATTACCTAGATCATTAGGAAGAACTTTGTACAAACACCTTCTAGCATTTGCCACAGAGACATTATTATTTAAGTACAAGTTTGTTGACTGAACCTAGCCATGGACTTTTTGGCGGCATGAATCTTTTGTTCCATCTTTAAATCCACAGTACCTAGAGCTTCTTCTAGCTTGTGGCCTTATAGGGAAGTGTCCAATAAATTATAGTAATGGAATATAAACAAATAGGTTTAAGGACCTAATTTGTACCATTTATTTTGACAAAATGTTACCCAGTAAATATCTCAAGTCAATAAATTAATGGGAGGAAAAAAAAGTGATTGAATTTTCTCCCAAATTATGAGCATTTCTGAAGCAAAAGACAATATGAAAGAGGAACAATTCCAGCTACACTTGTGCACCTGACCCTTGAGCACTGCCAAGTCACTTCCAGCCAGAGACCTCCCTTCAAAGCCCTCCTGTCTTGCTCAGCTGCAGACAGAGCTGGCAGACAGCAAGGAAGGCGTGCTACCCTGACCTTGCTTCCCACAGATTCCTGGCCAGCTGCAGGACAGGGACAATAGGTCTGCCTCCACTCTAGTTTATGTAGTTTTAGTGAATATTTATATATGTATCATTAGAAGTCCCCAATTCATTCATTGTTCATCTTTCCTCTCTGAAATTAAGATTTCCAGAATATAGGTGACGTGTAGATGAAAAGGTTTAGGGTTGTTTGTTTTTGTTTTGAGCGTTAATATATTTAGGGCTGACTACAGATGTGAATGAATGACAACTGCTATTTAGAACCATATTTTTTGGGCTACAGATTAGTATTGCTGAAATTCATACCTAGAACTACAAGCTTAAGAGCTGAGTATGAGTAGTGTCTCCAGCTATATCAGAGACACAGAGTTGAACAGAGGGTCTTGAATCTCTTTCCTTAAGACATGATATTATTTTATAGAGAGTAAAATTTATTTTTCAAACCTCAGCCCTCAAGTCTGCTCTCTTGTATGTCTATAACTTTGCCTCTTTTATATCAGATTCCGTGACCTAACCCCCTGCCTTTTGCACATGTTTTTCTCTCTCTTCAAGCTCCAAGATCTTTCTTTTATCCCTACGGCTCCACAGTGTGAATTTTAAAGTGATTTATATTCTAAAGGTTTAAGGAGCTGATTATTTTAAGAAGGAAGGGACTTGGAAAACTTAACCATTTCCATGGAGCACAGCTATGAAAAACAACAGAGATTCAGGCTTCTAAAAAAAAACACAAGGCCATGTTTTTGGTAATCTCTGGGTGGTAATCTCACCCCAACTCCTGCCAATTGCATGACTAACGTCAGTTATTCTAACAGATGTTTCTGTAGATTGTTGCCAGTAAAAAGAACCCTCCAATTTCTCAGTGGATCTCTTAGAGGGTAATATACATCATGGGAATACAATAGACAGGATTTATTTTAAGCAAAAATTGATTGAATGAGACAGAATTGAAACCAAAGGAAAGAATGAGAAAAGCTAGTGGAGAGATTGCTCACTCCCTGTTGTTTTCACCCCCTTCTTCCCTGCTTTTCCTTTTTAAAGACTTAGGGAAGTGTAGAAAAAAAAAAACTCAAGGGTGAAATTTAGAAAGTCAAAACTGCAGGAGCAAAAGGGAGTTTTATGAGGCACAGAAAAGGAATTTGGATTATAGCAGGAAAACAAGACTTTAAAGTGAAACATTCAGGAGAAGGAAAAAAGGGAAGAATCATTTATAGTTTTGAACACCTGATACATTAGTCAATAATGTAGGTATTTTTACCCAGGTTCAATTCTCACAGCAACCCTATGAGCTAGACAGCACCTTTTACAGATGATGAAACTAAAGCTTGTAATGCAAAGTAGCTCATATAAGGATAACATAAATAAGCTGGGAACTTGACTATATTACTCCAAACAGAAGATGCCAAAAAGAGTTGGAGAATGCGTAGATCGAAAGGTTGAACACTCAAACAAGAAACATTAAGATAATAATGAGGAGATGATGGCACATAATTAAAAACTTGGAATAGAGAAGAAAAGATGGACGGAACACAGCTACGGCTATCGTTCCAAAAATGAGAAGCCAAATCAGTTGGTTCTTCTATGTGCTTCATGTTTTGAACTTTTCACACAATTGTTCTAGTGGGAAAAATATATATGACAAATTGTAAATTTTATGTATTTTCCAATACTTCATGTCCCTTCTAAGTTACATACTAATTGAAAGGGAGAATTCTAGTACCTGAGAGATGGGGAGAAGTTGGGGAACTCCATCCATAGGTGAATTTGCATACCTAGATTCAGATCTCAACTCTGCCATTTATAACTTCAGCTGTTGGGATTTATTTCCTCACTCATCAGAGGCAATTGGTCTAGATGAGTCTTGAATTTTTTTTTTCTTTTGGTTTGCTATAATTCTGTGATCCTTGATCAACAGTATGAGAATGAGGGCTTTCATGATTGGGTCTGTCAGTGCGACTTTTTATTCTTTTCACGTTCTTCTCTAATTTACTAAGTTGTGAGATTTTTTTGTTGTTGTTGGTTTTTGCTTCCTCACAGACTCTGGTTTTCAGTCTTTAAACAATAGCATCTGCAGGAACTGAAGATTATTAATTTATGGGCTTAAACAACATTATTGTTCATGTGTCTTTGTTTACTCATCTTTCAGATGGGGATAGTACACTGATATCTACCTCTTAGAGTTGGCAAATATTGAAGTAATAAAGTTCTTAATATGCTGCTTGTTATATGGAATAAACTGCTTATAAATTCCTGATAACTGTTCACTCCTCTTACTTTTCCAAACTAAATATTGATTACTTGCTTTTCAAAGCTTAGAGGTTATCTCCTCGGGAATTAAATACAGCATCACATATTATGTTTTTTTGGAAAAGACATGATCTTTTCTCTGGCTTCAAAAATTGTGGCTGTAGAAATGACACCTCAAAACATCTCATTCCCTTCATACTAACTTGAATAAATACTTATTTTAGTCATTCATCCATGCAAACCTAATGCTAGTTTAAAGATTAATGATTCATGACTTTTCTGACTGAACATAGGTAAACTTTGTGGTAATTTAGGCCAAAATACACTAATTGCTTTAGTTAGCTTTTTTAGTGCTGTGTCTAAAAGATCTGGCCAGAACAATTGTAGAGGAGGAAAAGTTTATTTGAAGGCTCAGGGTTTCAGAGGTTTCAGTCTGTAAACAGCTGGCTCCATTCCTCGGGGCTTGAGGTGAGGCTGAACATCATGGCGGAAGAATATGGCAGAGGGGGGACTGGGGATGTGGCTCAAGCGGTAGCACGCTCGCCTGGCATGCGTGCGGCCCGGGTTCAATCCTCAGCACCACATACAAACAAAGATGTTGTGTCCGCCAAATACTAAAAAATAAATATTAAAATTCTCTCTCTCTCTCCCTCTCTCTTTAAAAAAAAAAAAAAAAAAAGAATATGGCAGAGGGAAGTGGCTCACATGATGATCAGGAAGGAGAGAGAGAGAGACACTCCGTTTGCCAGATACAAAATATACACCCCAAATCCATGCCCCCAATGACCTATCTCCTCCAGCCAAATCCTGCACACCTTCAGTTGACACTTAGTTAAACCTGTCAATGGGATTAATTCACTGATTGTGTAAGACTCTCATAACCCAACCATTTCTCCTCTTAACTTTCTTGCATTGTCTCACACATGAAGTTTTGAGGGGCACCTCACATCTAAACCATAGCACTAATGTAATCAAGTTTTACTGACAAATGAAATCATTGGAGTTCTGGTGCCAATGCCTTAACTGCTATGCTTTTGCTTTCAACCAGGGATCTACTCCTTTGAAATTTTCTAAACTACATCTTTGCATTGCTATTTGACATATTTCATGCACACATCTCATTAACTTACTGTTTTCAAAAGAAATGGCATAAGAACCAACCAGGGAGGTGGGGAGCAATTCTGCTTTCTTGGCCCTGCCCCCCAGAAATTCTGCTTCCCTGAGTAGGCCATAAGAGCTCATGAATCTCGTTTTTAATTAATATCCTGGAGGTACAAGTCTACATTGGTTATTATAGCATAGGAACAAATTTAGATCCTTAACTTGAAGAATTTCCTACAGAACTCTATAGTAGCTGCTTAGAACAAATGAATCACATGATCAGTGAGTAAGTGGTTGTCTACATATCATCTTACCTGGGTGGATGATCATGAGACTACAATTTCATTAAGGCTGCTTTTAACCATTTGCTATATAGAAACATAATTATTTTGGTTTTTAAGAGACTATGATTGGAATAATGACATTATAGGCCATACTTAGCTATTCCTTACTGATACTGGCCTGAATTGTTGATATTTAGTACCTTCACTTTTTGGTGTAAAACTAAATCTATGATGTTTAACTGTTATCTTCCTATGCAGCAAAACAGATAGGAAATAATTTCCTTTGTAATTTAATGAAAATTTCTCCTCTCTCTTTGTTTATCCTTTCCAGTATTTTCACAGTAATTTTTTAGAATATTAGCCATACCCTGATCACCATTCCACACAACTTAGTCAGCACATTGCATTTTACAAGAGGGAATTTATATCAAAAACAGAGATAGGTGAACCTAACAGTCACATTACACATCCCTAGCTCACAGAACTGGCTTTAAATGGTTTTATGATATTGTATTATTTTCCTGTGCATTAGAGTCAAAGGCTAATGATGAGTGGGAGAGTCTGGAGTGAGTCAGGGGAGGCTAGGGTTAGTTAGTAGGCCTATACATTAATGTGTAAGCAACTTGTTCAAAGGAATAGAATCCTAAATTACAAAAAAGTAAAAATTGGTTGAAAAATACAAAGAAGACTAGATCATTTCTATTACTTATAACCAAAAACTCTGAGTAGTATTTTAGAAAATATTTTATTTTTCAGATACTAGGGATGTTTATTTGCTGGAAATTTGGGGAGTCTTCTTTTTAATGTCAAGCAAAACAATAGTCTACAAATTATAATTCCATTGCCTTACTATAAATACATTTTTAATGTATAATCTCTTTATTTCAGAAAGTTAGGTACACTTGAGCATGTATTTATATCTTTGTAACTTACTATTCTATAGCTAACAATTTTTTCATTAAGAATTATTAGAAAAACATTTAAAAATTAAAAAAAATATTAGAATACATTTCAATTACTCCATGTCATTCTGGCATACAAATATACCATCCTTTATTTGTTTTCTGTATTATTACATGTTTACATCAGTTTCTCTCTCTCTCTCTTTTTTTTGTCCTAATTAAAAAAAAAACCAGATATCCTCATATGTGAATCGTTGGGTGTTTCACTGATTATTTAATGAAATCAAATTCTAAGAAGTGGAATTTATGGGATATATTGTCTAATTGCTCTTGAGAAAACTTTTGTCAATTTATATCTTCACCAAGATTATTTAAAATCACTCATTTTTCTAAAACATTTCAACTGAGGGCAGGTATAAAATTGTATCTCCTTGATCTATTTTCTTAAATTTAGTAATAAATTGAAATAAATATAAGCTTTAATTTCCCCCTTTAATTTTTTTCCCCAGGATTTGGGAAGGCTGGGGAAAAAAATAATATAATGTTTTTTCCAAGTCTGCCTTGCATGGGGTCTAAAAGTTGCCAGCTCTGCAATGGAATTAACTGAAAAACTTGAGAAGTTCAAATATCATTAATCACCTGACTTGTAATATCGACCAGAGAATGCTGAGAAAAATAAATAAGAAACTATGAAGATAAAAATGAGCCTCCAGTAAGTATCCTATGTGTTTAATCTATTTGAAATGATCCGAAAGCAGACCGTAATGGTTAAGACCATGGGCTTTCAAATCCTGCAGTTTTGAGTTAGAGTCCCAGCTCTGCCATTTATTAGCTGGTGCTTTTGACCAAATTATGTTTGTTCTCTGTCAAGTGAGAGTAACAAGGCAATTTCATGGAATTGTTGTGGACTTGAAATGGCATTTTTAAAATTCGTATCACGACTCCTTGAAAAGTCTCTTAATAAAGAATAGGATGAGTAAAGGCAGAGGTCATTATGGATATATTATGATTCCTTTTATCATTCAGGACAGACTCAGACTGACAGACTGATATAGAAGCAAGATTGACCAGTGGTCTTTGTGAATTTTTCTTGCTGTGGTTGAGAAAACTCCACAAAGGTAGTTCCCTAAAAATTTTATACCACCCTCACCCCCCAACAACTCACCTTCTGCTCTCCTATTGCCTGACATTCTACCTTAAAAGATTGGTTCATGTTAACTTTAAACATTTTATATTTTGGAATGGAAAAATCTGGAAAGAGGTGGCTCACTGTTGTTAGCAAACCATTTGCACTTCCATGTGGATTCCATGTACAGATGTTAATAGTGAGAAATTTGAGTTCTTTGGTGGGGGTCAGGTAAGAATCTTATTATCTTGAGGTATCTTGGATTTGAGGAAATGAAATAACAATGGTAAAAAATAAATAAGAAGGATTAGGATGGGAAATCATCATGTCAGAATGGAGTATTTTTCAGTTAAGACCTGATTACGATGAATGTGTTTGGCAAAATGATTTGTATAGGGAAATGTATACATTGTGTTATGGTAGTGTCTGAGTCAGCTTTTTCACTGCTGTGACCAAAAGACCTTACAAAAACACAATTTTAGAGGAGGAAAAGTTTATTTGGTGCTCACGGTTTCAGAGATTCAGTCTGTAGTTGGCAGACTGATCTGGGACCAAGGTAAGGCAAAACATCATGGTGGAAAGGAAAAGCAGTTCAGGACATGTCTTGAGGAAGGGGGGAGAGAGAGAGAGAGAGAGAGAGAGAGAGAGAGAGAGAGAGAGAGAGGAAGGAGGGAGGGAGGGAGGGAGGGAGGGAGGGAGGGAGGGGGAGGGAGGGAGGGAGGGAGAGAGAGAGATTCAATAGGGACAAAATATAAGCCCTAAAAGCATGTCCCCAGTGACTCATCTCTCTAATGAATCATCTCTCTGGTCACTTCCTACCTGCCTTTGGTTACCACCCAGTTAATACATTCAACTGGATTAATGCACTGATTAGGTTAAGGCTCTTATAACCCAATCATTTCACCTCTGAACTTTCTTACATTGTCTCACACATGAGGTTTTGGGATACTTCTTATTCTGAACCATAATAGGAAAAAGAATGAGTTCTTTCTTTAGTCACTGAATTCAGAAGAACAGATATTATGTGGAAACAGACAAGATATATGAGGTAAGCCAGGAGCCCCCATGGGAACTCATAGACAAAAATCCATATATTAGTCTCATGTGGACATGTTCAATTCTGGTCATTGTTCCTGGAGCTCCCTCCTCTTGATAATGTTCTTTTAATAATAAAAGCCACGTGGAGGCATGTAGTAGGGAGCTGGACGATGGGTAGTTTGAGAAACACTGGAAGACAATTGCATTATGCACAAATACTGTGACCAGAAGTGTGTGACTTTGGATGGTAATAAAATAAATTTTCATGAGATAGTGAGGCCCAGAACCTCAGGGAAGTGTTACAGACAATTGTCCTTCCCTTTTTCATCATTCACATCAATAAAAATTATTTGGTGGACTTAACTGTGTTTCTACTTTGATTCATCTCTTCTACTGGGGTATTGTTCAGAATCCCTGAAACCGGATGCCCAGAGTTCCTTTGGTTGACCTGATCACAGGGACCTATGATACTAGGTTTGTGCTTTTGGCCATGTGACATCTTGTGACAATATCTGTCTCCCATTTACTTGCAACCACTCTGGAAGGAGTCATCCACTCCATAGGGTTAGGATATTCAGAGTGGGTACTACAGCAAGAGTATCCCCAGGCAGTTGGTGGGACTATAAGAAGTTTTATTTCCTTCACTCTTAGCCAGCCACCTCTGTAAGGCTCTGAGAGTATCATTTTACTGTGTCAGTAGCATATCGTTAGGCAGTTTCTATAGGAAGCCCACATTTGGTGAGTATTCACATACTAATTCCATTCACTGTCTAAAATGTGTATTAGGGGGTTGGGAAAAAGGAGTGTCAAGTTAAGAATGCTGCCAGCCTGGAAGAACCTGGTGACAGTTTGACCTTTTGCAAGGCTTACCCTAGTCTAGCTGCTTTCTTTTTCAACAGTGAATAATTATGACCCTATTTTTCCAAATATAAAATTTATCCTTCCTCCAGTGATGAATTTTGGGAGTCTGAAACTAAAAGCCTCAACATCTGTTACTAGGGAGGAAACCCAGTTGTAAAACTTACCACCTCTTGATTCTCTGAGAGCTTCTTATCATTTCCACTTGAACCGTGCTTTTTCCTAACCCTCTGTTTTTCCCTCCTGTCCCTCAGACCTCTTGCCTGAAGCCCTTTCATTCCTGATTTGCACTTTCACTAGAAGATGGGTCCCTGGAGAAATTGAATTCAAATAATTCATTTTTATTGCTTATAGAGGAGAGTTGATAGGAAGGAAGTTTGAAATGACAGAAATGGGATTTTAAATCTCTTCCATAGATTTCATTTATTCCATCCATGTTTATCAATTGTCTACCATGTAATAGGTACAGTGGGGACAGAGAGAGCATAAAGCATGGTCTCTGCCCTCCGAGAGACTTTAATCTCAAAAAAGGATAAGTTCGATACACAAATTTTACTATCTTAAATCCTCCACTGAAGAAGACGGATATAAATACACACATACATATTCAAAAGCAGCTACCTTCACTACCAGGAAGTTGTCAGTGTCCTACAAACAGCCTTGCACACCAAATAGTGGGAAAATTTAGTTTCGGAAGCGGCACGTTTAGAGGTCATGTTTTTCAGGGACAGGCTTACCGAAGAGCTAACGTTTGTCCCAAGTTAGGTTTGTAAGAACATAATACCTGTGGTTATTTAAAATTCTGAAAGTATTGTGTATTGATTATACAAAATTGAAAAGTACAGAAAGGGGTAAGGAGATAAAAATCTCAAATTGCTCCCAATTCTACCACCTAGCGAGATGCCCATTGTTGTTTTTTTTTTTTTTTTTTTTTTTTTTGTGTGTGTGTGTGTGTGGCATATTATTGTAAGTTTTTGCCCACTTAGGTGCATAAATGTGTTTATATTTTTATTGTGTCAGTCAAGGTCCTGACAGGAAACAGATGGCAAGGTCAAATTATATGAGTAGGTTAAACATAGGGGAATCACAAGGGATCGTGGAATCAGCCAGAGCTGGTAATAGTCAAGGAGCCATTACCAGCCCTAGGGCTGTTGATTAAGGTTTAATGAGATGGTACACAGAAGGAGAGAAAATGAGGAAAAAATGCCTGGGGAAAAGCAGTGACCTTCATTCAAGGGACTTAGCCAGCCTTGGTAAACTAGCAGGGACAAGATCAATAAATACCCTGAACTCTTCCTTTCTCTTTATCTCAGATCTCATGTAAAAGTTTCTCATTGGCCAAATCTGACTAGAACACAGATCAGGAGAATCTTCACACAGATCCATTTCATGGAGTAAAAAGCTAGATGGAGAAGGGTCATGAATAGGTTTGGAAGGGCAAATCAGTTCATCTTCCAAATTGGATCAAACTGTACATACAATTTTGTGACTTGTACATCATAACTGTTACATCTGTTATTCAGTGCCCTCCTATGATGTTGTTTTTCATTGCTGTATATTATTCCATCAAATGGTTGACTATAATCTATTCAACAAATACCCTACCGTGTAATAATTAGGGTGCTTCCAATTTTTTTTTTTTACTATTGAGATTAATGTTATAGAGTGTGTGTGTGTAGGTAGGTAGGTAGGTATGTGTGTATGTGATTATTTAGCCCATGTATTCATCTTTATTAAACTAGGCTTAAGTCTGAGAAATGGAATTGTTGGGTCAAAGGTTATGCTTAGGATTATGGCCTTTGATGTACATTAACCAGTGCTTTAAAGAAAAACTTGAATGAGTCAAGTTTTGGTACATGGAAGAAGATGCACTATTGATGGATGCAAATTAGGAGGGCCTTCCTCTTGGGCACTATGAAAAAGGGAATGAAAATAAAAAGTCACATGTTATATTCCACCGTGGGTAACCCAGCTACTGTGACCTTTGTAGAATTAGTATTGGGATCTGATCGTTCATTCCCACTCAGTGTAGAGAAGCCTGAGTATTAAGATGAACTGCCGCTGGTAAACAAGGCAGCCTGACACAGCATAGTTTCAAGAGTCATATTCTAGGTATCTTCAAGCAGGCTCCAGGATGAAACTGATAACACTGGGGACGTGTTCGAACTCAAAATATAAAAGAAGATGTACCTAACCAAATTATACTAGGGGCCAGACAACCTAGAGGACATCTGACAAACTTTGGGTCCCATTGTGACCCCACCACTTACTAGCTGTGACTTTGAACAGGTGTTGTCACTTCTTGGTGGGAGGGTGAGTATTGAAAGTTTTGAAAGGTGCTTAGCAAGGCACCTGCTATATAGCAGGGGCTCTATAACTGGAGAATAAACAATGTCCTATTCTTCTGGACATTGGCTCAATTAGTGGAGAAAATACAGCATATTGATAGGAAAATGATACAGGAATTAAGCAATTCAGCAACATTTATGCTTGATATTTAACAAACTGAATAGAAGTGTTCAGGCTTGGAGATTTTTTTAAAAAAAATAGTAGATTTCTCTAACATAAGTTCAAAGAAAAATAGACTTCCATCAATTGGTAAATTTTGTCCCATCATTTTTTTCCATACCCTCCAGAGCCTATGACTATTTATTTGCCTTTGAGCACTAGCAGAGGCGATGATAGTCACATATTATCAGTAAATCTCTGAAATATTTTATTATATATTGGTGTGTCTTTTGTCTTGCCTGCTGAGATTCCATTTTCTCTTCTTTTGGGTAAATGAGCACAATTTCTCTCTGAAAAATTCCAGTTTTTCACTTCATGAAGTTTATGTGGATTTCAGCAAAGGGACCTTATAATTCAGGCTGTCTACTAAGAGCGTAGGACTTCTCTGACCCCAGTGTGTGGATCCAGGGGCGGTGTGACCACTCAATACAGTCAGAGTGAAATTTAGGCTTTTAGGAACTTTTATGGAATCCATTTCTCCACCTCCCCCTTGTGGATTTTGGTTTCTAAGGGTGAAAGCCTGGGTCATTTTGTTGGATGCATATGTATCTGTCTGTAATAATGAAGTTGCTTGATATAAAGGCCATTATGGAGATGAACTGCAGTGAGCTGAGAGACGGAAAGAGATAAACCAGCTCCTGTCACCCCTGCTAGGCTTGATCAAACTCTTTCTAAAGCTGGGTGTTCTTGAATAATTTTTTTCTTTATTATCTTGAGTTAGTTTGATCTGGGGTTTGCTCTCATTTGCAACCACAGTAGAGCTGACCAATGCATACACTTGGTTCAGGAGTTTATTTCTCATGGAATGTGAGGTCAGAGTTAGGATCTTAATTCTTCCTAATTCCCCTGATAGGACCCAAAATCAAACTGCATGCTGTTCCCTCAGAGTTCGAAAACCAATCAGCACCTCTTTGGATCTGAGGGCACGATTTTGTGACTTTTAGGCAACAAACGCTTCAGCAGAAAGCCCTCCCATCCCAGAAATTCTCTACTTTTAAAATAAATATATCTATATGGCAAGCATCTGAGGAATCTAGAGGAATCTCTTTATTTCATCAGAATAGAATCTTCTAAAAGAAGAGAAACAGATTTGTTGGGCTTTTTTTTTTTAAGTCAGGATTGTCTGGCTCAGTGTACAATAAATCATTTGTGTTTTTCTCTGTAGTCTTCTCATTCAGGATAAAAGCGACACATATAACTGCCAGCCCGGGTCTACTCACTGCAGACTGATTTCCTCATAGCTTTCATCTCAGCAGTTACTAATGTCACAAATAGGCAGGCTTTGAAGTCAGAGGGAGGGGACAGGAGCAGCACCACTCCTTAACCATACAGCAACCAGGAAACTTCTTGGGAAAATACAAATTCAGCCTGTAATTCAGTCGGGGCACTCTTGCTTGAAGCCGAATGGGGGGGATTATGGCCAATTGACGCACAGGACTATTTATTTCCTCTTGCTCTTAGTCTCAGGTATGAGCAGAAACCTTGCCCTTCTGTATTCTTGGAGAAGCTGAAAAATCCAGGCCTCTTAGAGAGGCCCTGCCCCAGGTGACTGGCATGATCCATACAGCCCTTCCGTGTGGCTTTGAGAGTGAGGGGAAAAGATGGAGCCAAATGGTACTTGAAATAGACAAGAAAGGAGAAGGACCGGCCATTTGCTTTCTTGCTTTCTGTGCTTGTCTTTCCATTTGTGTCTTGCTTTCTTCATGGAGGGGTAAACCGATATCCCTGACAGGCTTTTGAGATATATGATGATCACTTTGTGCTTTGGGTCCAAGGATCCTGCATTTCTGTTTGTTTCCTCTACTGTTCTGCACAGATGAGGCTAAACCCTAAATGACATGGGTGACAGTGGCCCTAGAGGTCCTAAGAAATGGATCATCTTCTTTCCCTCCCTCCCTGTCCCCATTACCCCATGCCTTCTACAGCTTTCCAGCTCGGAGGAGGAAGCAGTGTGGAGAATTTCTTCTGAAAAGTGCCATTGTGTGTGAACACTGAGGACTCCGTTGCATGAAATCTAATTGCATAGTTCATCATTTTCCATTTTTTCCTTTCCTGTTTCTTGGCTCTGGGTTTAAAATTGCCATCTGCTTCTCTTGCTTCTTTCTCTCTGTTTCTCTCATTCTCGCTCCTTCCTGTTTTTAAGTAGCCTTTCCAGGCTTATCCCCAATCAACGTTAGAAGAGTCACTTTTCTCTCCTTTTTCTCTCTTACTATATATTTATTTCTAACTTTCCACTTTAGAAATATTCCTTTTCTGAATTTCTTTCTGAGTCCTGAGGTCCTAGGCAAGAGCTGCACAGGGTACTTGCAAAAGTTTGTAGGGAAAGGCCTTGGAAACGTTAAAGGGACATAACATTCATTCCAAGCTCAGAATGAATGACCGAGAATCCACAGTACTCCTTGGCTTGAGATTTTTCCATAGGCCCTAGTCCATAATAGTTGTGTGCCAGAAATTGGAATTTCCAGATGTGACATTAGGATCTTAGGGCTATGGACAGTCAGTTTCCCTATAAAAGATAATTTAAACAATAGCTTCTCATAACTATTGAGAAAATTCCATGACTCTCTTGTTCTCCCCCACCCCACCCCCCTTTTTTTGGTACCTTCATTCTAATGCATGGCTGGGATTTGCTCACATATAGAAAAAAATATATCAATGTGTTGACAGTATATTTATTTCACAATAGTTAAGATGGTTTTGTTTCCAAAACTTATATCTAGCCTACCACTGTGTTACATTCTTATCACTTCTTTTTTTTTTTTTTTTTTAAGACAGGATGTCACTAAATTTTTGAGGCTGGCTTCAAACTCGTGATCCTCCTTCCTTGGCCTCCTGAGTAGCTGATATCACAAAAATGTAACACCGCCCTGGGCTTTCACATTTTCTCTTAATACCTATTTTAAATATGCAGATATAACTTAAACTTATTTGCATATTCATGGAAAAATCGATTTTCCTCCCTGGTTTCTAATTTCCAACATGGTTGGGTGTAATTTAACAATTTCTCACAGTCCTGATGAAGGGTATGGTCAATTTCTAAAGGTAAAAACTATGCAGGTGTGGGGGGGGAAATCTACTTGGAACAGAAACTGAATGGGGAGAGTGTTTTCAGGCAGAATTCTGGACTGAGACCCTAGGCATCATGCCCTGAAACCCATGCTGGTGTATTGTCACAGGGAAAATAAACCTCCTAGTCCAGCCTCACCACCTCTCAGTTCTCTGTCCCTCAGGAAGTGGCTGATAGAATCTGAACCCCAATGCCTCATCTATAAAATGTGATTTGGGAGTAATACCATCTTGCAGATTTGTCAATTAGATAAAATAATGATTGTCAAGTATCCAGCACATTTGTGCTTAAACTTGCATAAGACTTACCATAAGCCAGGCAGGGTCTGAGTGCTCTGAAAATACTTTTCCATTTCTCATAACAGTCCTAGCAAATAATCCTATTTGATTATCATTCCCATGTTGTCAGAAGAGAAAAATGTGTTGCCGCGAGGTTAACCGATGATAAGGTCACATAGCTAGTGATAAAACGGATATTCTAACCTGAATATCGAGTCATCAAAGCCCTGTTCCTAACCACAGAGAGGTACCTTTCACAGAAGAAGTAAACGCCATGAATGTTATGACTCCCTCCTGATTGCTATACCAGCTGTGTTCATGATTTCCTGTTATATCTTCTGGGTTTATGACATGGATATGGATATTGCTCTTTTACCTGAAATATGGCTATTGCTTTAACCTTCAGCTTCTTCTTTTAATGATAATATTTTCTGAGCTGTTTTCTTGGAACACAAAATGATAGGAAATTCTTTAGGCAGGATACAGCATCAGGCATGTTTTTAAAAATGGAACATGAGCCCCTCTCTGTAAGGTTGGTCATGAGCCCAGAGTTTCTTGCTGTCCTACCCTCAGCTAATGTCCCTACACTCAGGTTCCCTGCCTAGCCTAAGGTGTCACCATGACAGTTCTGGATATCCAGTGGTCATGCTCCATGCCTCTTTCCTTCTTTCTAACATTACCCTCCACTTGCCTTCTGCTTTGCTTTGACTTCACTATCAATCCTAAGTCCCAATTAACTCTGTTTTTCCCCTAATTCTTATATGAATTTCTGACCATCCTTGTTATTCTGTCTCCATTGGGTCCTGGTTTTCCAATGGCCATCCATCCCTTACTTGGGTCCAGTGCCTGTTGGATCCCATTACCTTGTTCTGTTGTCTGGCATCCACTGTGACTGGTTCTTCATGCTACCTGCTGACTTAGGGACTTTTAATACATTCAGATGTTATGCTTTGAGCACCCAAGGACTGTTTTTCTCTTTTCTGAACCAGTCCCTTTCAACCCTTTGTGACATTTAAGTCAGTCTTGAGGAACTACACAAGCAAAACAATCAAGAGTCTACTAAATTATTCTTATCATCTTCGTTGTGCCTCACAATAAGGTTATGTGCACACTCCCTCTGTGCTGTACTAGAACCACTATTATTTCCTTCTTAAGTGAATTACTCTGTGTGTGGGGAAATTGGTCACATGCTCCATAACTGGACTTTCAACTGAGCCTAACACATGCAACCTTCCCAAAAAGAGCGGTTAAAGCAGCACCCAGCTGGTACCCAGAACCTCCTGGGGAACATATGTAAATTTGATTCAAGAAGAAACTCTGGATTGCCTACACTAATGCTATAATATTTACTATTAATCCTGAAAAAGAGTAGCCTGTAAGTCTCGTTAACTCTCTAGTACCTAGCTTGACACATGCCACACATTTTCAAAGGATCAATCCCTATAGACACAGGATGTTCTCGGTTGATGGAGCATGGTATTTAGCAAAGATGTTTTACACCAGTGCCCCCAAGACAGGTCTTTGATAGCCACCACTTCTGTTTCAAGCTGCAGACAGTAGGGGTAGATAGAAGTACACATCTGAAAGACAGCTGAGGGTTTCTTCTCGACATTAGACGCTTCTTTCCTGGAACAAGGCCAGATCAGAGCTGTCTGGATTCTTTGTGAGCCTGCTCCAAACGAACATATTTATTATCAGGGAGGAAAGCTTGCCTGATGTAAGATCCCTGATGTTTGCCATGCAGTGTTTTCTTGCAGAAAATTGCAAGAAAGTGATTGAAACAAGTTTGGCAAGGGAAGCTGCGGAGAAATCCACCCTTTTCAAGGTCCACATTTTGAAAATATCCTTGCAGATTGGGAAAAATGGCTATTTCCTTTTTATTCTATTTTTATAAGATGAATGATGCATCTGAAAAGATAAATAATGAGAGTGTAAGAGGGACCAATGGTAGTTTTTTAAAGATTGGAGCATTCTCACTGAATGTTTTAAATATTCTTAGTTATGAGGATGGGAATTTATTTTTAAATGACTATTTGGCTCCATGCTTATAAAATATCTACATTCTGTTGGTACAACACACAAATCTTTTGTGGTGGTTTTGAGAAAGCCCCAGACTTTCCGAGTCTGGGAACAGATGGAGCTCTAAACTCAACTGCATTTCACAACAGGGACATGTGTTACTATTTGCCTGTCTGTTTTCACTTTATGTGAGATGTTCCACTTGCTAGTCAGCAGAGTTATTAAACTTCTATGACTGCACATTCTTTTGAAGTGGATATGCAGCACACTTATAGAAATTAGAGAAACCTGGACCTAGCCATGCGTTTTAACAGTTCTTGGTAATTATGAAGATCTTTGGAAAGTGTAACCATTGTAAACCATATTTACAAGATGGGATCTGTAGCATTTTGCTTCCAGATATTAATGTGCATAGGTCTAGAAGAACGTGAAATCAGATGCATTGAAAATATCAGGATCAAACAACTCATTCAAATCTTAAAATGTCTCATTCCCATTTGGCTGATTAAAAAACAACTAAATGGGATCTAATTGGAGGTAAATGTGGGCCACTGTAGATATTTTGTGTTTTTCACAACTTTGTCTGATCTTCATGAACTTCCAGACCTCAGTTGTGAGGTTATTCATGGTAAATATTCACAGAGCAATCTCGGAGTAAGGAGCTGAAAATCATCTTCCATTTAATGTGAAAACATCAATTTTCCTTCTTTCTTTCTTCTTCCTTCCCTTCCTCTCAACCTTTCTTTCCATGCCTTATTTTTTTCCTCTTTGTTTTTATTTCAAGTGATATTAATAATAAGGGGCCAAGTTTCCTGAAGGTAAAAATTACTTTCAGCCAAGAACACAAATGTTGTGTCTGTTGCTCATATGCCAAATTGGTTACATCAAACTAAAAATGTATCAGTCTTAAATAGAGAGTTAAATCATTTCAACAGTAGTTCATCAAATCAGTTCATTACAAGTTAGTTTGACTAAGAAAGGCCCATGCTACAGATAAGTGATTGAACTTATACATATGCAGCTGATTCAAAATATTTTAGGAACATGTCTTTTCTATAGAGTGTGCTTCTTAGCGAGTCCCAAAACATTGACTGGATAAAAGAATTGATTTTAGAGACTGCACTTTGTATAGGTTTAAAAGCAATATTAAAAATCATTATTAATATGGGATAAACTGAAGGATATTTGTCATTGAGTATATTGGAAATCTGGGGATGATAGCATTTGAAAAAATCACATATTGACATTGATATTTTAGTATAACCAGAATCTTAAGTGATTTCCTTGCATTTCACATTACCAAGATCGCCTCCGAGAATGAACTTCTTTGTGTCATTACCTCTCTACCTTCCTTTGCATTGCCTGTGGAAGGCTCTGATATGAAAGCGAGAATCGGAAGTCACTTTGCTTATTATTTCATTGGATTTGTATTGGGAGATGGGTGAGAAAGGCCTGGTAGAGCCTTCCCTCTTAATCCTTATCCAACTGAATATTTCTTCTTGTAATATTAATTTTCCGAACTTGGACACACAGGCTGCTTTATGTCTCTTTTGAGTAGAAGGAGCCATAAGCAAACTTGACTGTACATATAAATGGCTTTGATATATCTTACAGAAAGTACCAGTTAAGCATACTGTTAAAATGTCCATTTGCAGGAGTGGTGCACTAGAGGTTAGTTTTGAGATTTGGGTCCTTGGTGCTTTCCCACTGTGCTGTATGAAAGAAAAGAAGGATGCCTTTGGACCATAAGATTTCATACAGTGGTCCCTGATAAGACAAACAGCAGTAGCATCATCTGGAAACTTGATCAGAAATTCAAATTTGATGGTCCTTCCTTGCTTGATTCTAATGGTAGAGAGATGGCGGTGTCTTCCTGTGTGGGAGAAGGGAGACTTTGGACAACCCGTCAGTCACAAAGCACAGGCTATGTGAAGTCCACAGGAATTTGGTCAAGTTGCATCTCTGTCTTCTGCCTTGTGGGAAAGGACTGTGCTCGAATGCAGCCATCCTAACTTAAAATATTCTTACTTTAAAAGATTCCTCATTTTTTTTTGTAACTCTCCCAAATTGAATAACCCTCTTTATCAGGAAATTAATTCTGTGTATTAATTAAGACAGAAACATTCTGTTATCCTATTATTAAAAAAAATAACAACAGAAAATGATGGCTTAATATTCTTTGCCTTTCCTTTGGACACTTGAAAAAAGTTGTTTTTGTTTTTGTTTTTTTATTAGGCTGTTTGCTTCTCATATCCCATGCTTCTCCACATCATCCTTTTATTTCTGAGTTTATCTTTTTTGGGACTTACTTCCCAACGCATGAAACTCTGCAGGAATTAACCTAGTTCTCCACTGGGAAAAACGTGTTGAAGCAAAATCTCCCTTTTGCATGAGGATAGAAAATGACAGTCCGTTGGGTACAAAATTCGTTCCTCCTAATCCTCCCTCAAGGTGTACCATTTTGTGCTCCAACTCGAACGACCTATAAACCTTGAGGAATTTTATTGTCTTTGAACATTATCCAGCAAATCTCTTCTAATTAATTTAATCCCTACAGACATATGCTTGTTGATCACTATAAATCAAGTCCAAAAGTATCAGTCCTACTTGGAAAGCTCCATTTTTGGCATGAGGAATCTTAATCAGAGGTATTCAGAGTTTGTGCAATAAAGATGCTTAGGAGTGATTGTCCCCTCCACCCCCATCTTACAGCAGAGTTAGGGGGCACAATCCTCTTTATGTACGTGCTCATCCCTTCAGACTTCCTTGTGCCAACTGCCAATGCCATTTGTTAACATATTTTGTATTTGGAGAAATAGTCTTAGAACACTCAGAGGACCATTCTGGGAGGTCACTTTGTAAGCTTATTTGCTTAAATCAATTTTCCTTTGAAGGAAAGCATGAATGAATTTCTCTCCTGTCACTGTTGTTTCTGTCAACTTCCAGATTTAAAGAACCAACTCTCTTTAAGGTAACACAGCTCCATGATTAACCACACAGTTTGTTCTCATGAGGAAACTCAAAGCCTTCAACCTATCTTAAGGTTAGGGTCTCTGCCTGGCCACCTTCTTGTCTGGGGGTCTAGCAGTAGATCATCCCTTGGACTTTGTCTTCTCCTCTCACTTCATCAGCCTGATTTCTTTCATCTTTTTCCATCTTTCTTAGTTTCTAGCTTTCTATGTTTATTGTAATTTTTTTCTAAACTCATCACCTGAACCAGAATTGGTACTTTAGAAGGATCAAGACAGTGCTAATTGGGTTGATGGATTATCAAATGATTCTTGGATATATTTTATTCTCATACCCTAGAGTCAACACTACAAAAACCATTGACTATTCTGATTCATTTATCTATTCTTCACATACTTGCATAGAGGTTAAGTGTGTTATCTTTTTCCAGTCTATTTAATATGTTAGTAAACAAATAGAAACCCCTTTTTACTGATTGTTTTTAAAAGCATATAGTGTCTAACATATAATGTTTTCTCAGTGCAATTATAGCAGCAGTCTTTATAGGGCCAGATAGCAAATATTTCAGGCTTTGTGGGCCATAAGGTTTCTGTCACAACCACTTGACTCTGCCAACAATAATATATAAAATAATGGGAATGGTTCAATTGCAATAAAACTTTATTTATAGATTCTATATGAAATTTGAATTCATATAACTTCCTTGTCACAAGATATTATTATTCTTTTAATTTTTTCCCCATCATTTAATGGTGTAAAAACCATCCTCAGTTTGTGGGCAATACAAAAATAGGCAAATAGCTAGATTTGGCCCTCAGGCAATACTTTGCTCACCCCTGAGTTACATGAAAAGGAAAGTTTAATGAAACACTGAAGACATTCATAAAGATCTCTTTATCCTAAAGTAGTTGCTTTGGTTCCTTTAAGACATATTTACTGCTGCAATCTTTTATCAATCAGACCCATTTCCACTGCTTTCTAACATCCTGTCTGGCACTCAGCTCATGCCCCTCCACTGCTCTTCCTCTTGGTAGAATGAATCACTGGTGTTCACACAGTGTTGAGTTTCACCATTCACTAATGGGTGGCTGGATGACAGTAGGGATGGTGGGAAGGATGAGAGACACTACATAAAATAGAGATGATTTTATAACTGATAAAGTGAAAATTAAATGCAAGTATGCTCTTCGGAAGAAGGGATTATTTATTTGTCCCATGTCAATAGTTTTATATTTTAACCAAAAGAAAAGAAAATTCTTAAGAGAACAATTTCATTGATCCTCTTTCTTGTCCTTTCATATTACCTCAGATTTGTGAGCAAATCTCAATCTTTATGACTACATTAAGATAGAAACACCTATTCTATACCAAAAAAAAAAAAAAAAAAAAGATAACGGTTACTACAATGACTTAGTATTTCTATTTATGACTGGTTCATTCCTTCAATAAGATTCTTGTGCTACATTAAAAGAACTGGTTCAATCTACTGTGGACCAACTGCTTCTACAGCAACAGATCTCATTTCAACTTGTGAATAGCAATGCATTAAATAATTACTCTTTATAAAATCTAGGAAAGAGAATATAAGTGAATCAAAATAAATCTTTCCTACAACAGAAAATGTATTGTACAGCATGTACTCTTTGTACAGTGCAGAAATGGTATTGTTATGTAAGGACAACACATATAGAAAAGTGTTTATGATTTAGTCAGTCTAATACAAAATTGATCCTCATTAATAAAATAATCCCTTTGTTGTGAATTAATAATTTTGGATACTGTAGATCTTTATCATTGTAGCTCCCATATTCATACTTTTCTATTCATATAGCTATTTACGTAAACTTCCCTCATCTTGACTTTGGAAAAACAATGCTATTTTGAAAGCTATGATAATGTGCATCTTTCTACTTTCTTTGGCTTCTCAGCTTTAACTGTATATTGAGCAATGCACTAGAAATGTTTCCTTAAATAAGGAAGCAAATAGAAAATCCACCAGTTCTGCAGGTGCTTTGTGTACTATAGAATGTAACCACTGGCTCTGGAAGGATTTAATCTCTTACAGAGAGCACAATCCATATCTATTAGAACAAGCTGATGAACTGCATTTCTGGGCTTGACTTGCTCCTGTTAAATTAGAGACACAAGCTAGCTAATTGATCCATCAGATAAGACTACTAAGACCCACTTCTTTTGTTCCACATGGAGGGAGATTTCATTGGGAAGAGGCCAAGGTTACCATCACAGTGCTCTCCAAATATGCCCTATGGAAATCCAGTTCCATGAAATGCAACCAACCAACAGGGTTCTGTAGTGGAACTAGTTTAGGAGACCCTATGGGATATGGTCAGCCACTGGGGAGGCACAGGGCCCATTAGCATCCGAAGGGCTCTGAGCAATCTCAAGACAGACAGCTGACATCAGGAAGACATTTTCTGGTTCTCTCTTGTCCCCTCTGAAGCTACAATTAAGCAGTAACTAGTTAACCTAATATATTATTTTAGCCCCTGACTTTTAGACATGGAAAATTCTCTAAGAAGATAAGATCAAAAGTCAATGAAAGTTTTTCCTCTATAAAATGCTCTTTCTCTGCTTAGATGTGAACAACTGTTTTTTTAAATTTTTTTTAGCGATTATGAACTTATGTACCCCAAACTTGAAGTTTTATTTTCAAAGGCTTTTGAGGAACTGGCAGTGGAATGAGAAATAAAATATCACTCTGCAAATTCTTTGAGAAGTGCCAAAGTATCCCGTTTAACTAGGTCAGCTCTAAGGATCGTTATTCCACCAGCCTAGTCATGCAACACCTGAGAGTGCTTTTGGTTATATCAAGGGGTGACATAGAAATGCTAAAAAGGAAATTAATTTTTGTTTACTTCCCTTTGTATGATGAGGATGTGCTATGCAGGATGTTTAGAAGTGTGTTTTGAAATGGCAGAGTGTTGACAGTTCCCAAAGATTATGGATCACAGGCTAGTGCAGGGTCTCTCAACCTCAGTGCTATTGACATTTTAAGACAAACAACTTTGTTGCAGAGAGCTGTCCTATACAAAGTAGGAGGCTTAGCAGCATCCTTGGCTTCCATCCACTAGATGCCAGTAGCATCCCTCCCTCCCTAGTAGTAACAATTACAAAAGTCTCTAGAAAATATCAAATGTCCCCTGTGGGGCACAATTGTCCTCAGTTGAGAACTACTAGGCTAAAAGCTCTGTGGTGGGGCTCCTTTGTTAGACTGTTGCCCAGCCAATTCTTCATTCCTTCCAAATTTATGAATTAAGCTTTGCTACTTTCATAACATCTGATTCATTTATCTGGAAATGACATCCAAAAATATGGCTTTTTAGTATGAGTCTCCTGCTCATATTATTACTATATTCTTTTAAATAAATTTATTTTGAGTAGAAGCCCATTTCATTATTATAATATCCAAATGGCATAGAAGGCTTTGGTTTCTACTGTTCCTGGGGCCAAGATTGAAGCAAAAACAGTTTATGTGCCATAACCTCTAATATAGTAATTAAATTATAGAAAAATGTGTTTTCAAGTCTTAGAAATATGAAACTCATGGGAAAAATATTTAAATAAAACATTTCTGAGAGGTGTCAAATACACAATTTTCATATGTGATATTTATTTGGATGAGAAAAATATAACTGTACTGTTTTCATAATGGTAATTCTTTGTCAGAATTAAGAAAATTGGTCTGCTAGTATGCCAGGAGCTGTGACAATGAAGATATTTTCAGCACTGAACTTTTCACCCCAGATTCTCAGGTCCACATCTGTATTTTCTACTGAAAGGGATTCAAATGGCTAAAATAATAATAATAAATTTGGGCTAGCAAGAACAAGTAATACAATTAATGCCATGAATCTATGAACAGGGAGAGACCGTATGTACCTGAGTGGCTTGCGAGACACTCTGCTAGCATAATTGTTTAAATACATCAAATCCATGTCATTTTAATGGCATTTCTAAATTCACTTGGCTCGTAGTTTTGTGTTTCACTCTCTTCCTTTTCTAATCATCTCCACTTTTCTGTTGTCTCTTTGAGAATACTAAAAGAATGAAACCATCTGCTGAAAAACAAATCCACTGGACAAGCATCGATTCCCTTTTTTACATGAACATATCTGTTTATACACACATTAGATATAGAGAAAGAGCAGGGGAGATAAAGGAAAGAAGGGAAAGGGAGAAAACTGAGAGGAAGGAATAGAAAAAAGTTAAGGAATAGCTAAAAGTGTTTACAACTGGAAATGAGCCTTATGGCGCAAACCTTTGTACTTGTTTTATGAAAACAAAATTAAAAAGGGAAGACAATACTGAGTTTTAATGGGAGAAGTTGTAAGGAATGGAAGTCTTGGGCACTTAGTGGGACCAGATGTGGAGAGACCTGTGGTGAGAAACCTGTGGTTTATTGAGGCTTAGTGATACAGTGCAGAGATCATTTCTTCCTCTTTCTGGGGAAGCTGCACTACACACATGAGCTCTCAGACATGTGAGCACAGGGAGCCCATTATTTGGACTCTAATTAGTTCCCTAAATCATCAGGATTGGCCCTGAGGATGATGCAATGCAAGGTGTCCATCTTGAGAAGTGCTCCAGGCTTTTTGGTGACCACACACTGTGGGGCATTGAGCATCACCTGTTCATTCAGTGTTGTGCAAAGGTGCAGTAGGAAGTACAGGATGCTAAACAATGGTCCCTGTCCCATAGGATACAGTAGTCCATTAGGCTCTCTTGGAAATAAGATCCAGAAAGTCAGAAGGCAGAGACTCACTCTCTCTCTCTCTCTCTCTCTCTCTCTCTCTCTCTCTCTCTCTCTCTCTCTCTCTCTCTCTTTTTCTCTCTTTCTTGAAAACTCTGTTCAGGAGGCACCAGTAAATATTTGCTTTCAGTCTTGTTGATATTCAGGATGAGGACAAAGAATGACAACATGTATTATTTTCATGCATATGCTTATTCATATGTTCAATATACTTGCTTCCTAGTTAGTGAGCGAAATTGTTAAAGCCAGGATTACAGTTTGTAAACATTACCTTTTAATATACATAACTCAAGTGGTCAAGAATTACCTGCTATATATTGACATGATCAACTTGATATGTTGTAATAGCTCCCTCCTCTACTGAAATATTAACTTATTAAAGACAGGGTCTGTGTATTATGCATTTTGGGAACAGTGTGTGTAACATGCAGTAGGAGCTTACTAAATGCCAAATAGAGAAAAAAAAAGCTTATAAATCTGATATGTGATATTAAGATCAGTGGAATGTATTATATTGGTTTGTGGTTAAAGAAAAGTAAGGTGAGGTTAAATATACTTACCATTTATAAAAAGTCACATTCACACCACCCAATTGATGACCAATGTGGCCAGTGACAGTTTATCTGAGACATGAGCTCTCTGGACATGTAAAGGAAAAATATTGTTTTGTTCTCTTGAGAACTTTTTTTTCCTGGAGAAATGTCATTAGTTTTCCTGTTCTGTCCTGCTCCCTTTCATTCTGCCAAGTAATTAAAGGTCCTTCTGTGTAATGAACCCTAATGTTCTTACTTATTTATTTCTATCTCCTCTTATTCTCAAAGGGATCTCTTATAATTGAGATGTTAGGAGTCCCCCAAAAGCTCAAGAGTATGCAAGAAAGTTTAGAGGTGAAATGATTTATGAGGGTTTTAACCTAATCAGTGCATTAATCCCCCAATAGTGATTAACTGGGTAATAACTGTAAGCAGGTAGGGTGTGTTTGGAGGATGTGGGTCATTGGGATGTGCCTTTGGGGTAGATATTTTGTCTTCAGTAAGAGGAGAAGTCCCTCTATCGGTTTCCTGGTGCAGCATCCTGAACCAATTTATTCCACCACACTCTTCTGCCATGATGTTCTTCTGCCTTACTTCAGGTCCCAAGGAATGGAGCCATCTTATGGACTTAGATGTCTGAAACTGCGATTACCCAATAAACTTTTTCTCCTTAAAATTGTTCTTGTCAGGTCCTTTGATCACAGCAATGAAAAACTGATGAAAACAGGACCTGAGTTGAAAAACTCCAGTAGGAAGTATGTGGCTGGTGATCATGTACACCTGAGTCTCTGGGACCTCTTGCTTGTTCTTAAGACATTCTGGTCTGAGCTGGTCTCCAACCCTAGTTGCTAACAACATGTCAGGTAAATAATGAATGAAGCAATATATGTATTTCTTATGTGCCATGGAAGACTTACTCTGAATAAATAATGAAGCATTCAGAGGATTGTTATAAAGGATTGTTTCCATCAAGCTTTCCAGCTCATCTGGTATTTAGCAAACAGGCTTAACTCAAGCTACTTCCATTGTCACCAGGAATCTGTTTTCCCCACTGCTTTTGGATGGGGAGAATCATGGGAATAAAATATGGTTTCTATCAGAAAATGATGTCACATGCTAGGGAATTCAAGGAAACAGGATTGAAAATATTCTTCCTCTATAAAGGTCACAATGTAATGCTCAAAAAACCTTCCATTTGTGCCTCTTAGACAAGCACCTTGTAAGAACCTTCACTTGGCTGGATTTTAAATTTCTTTGATTTTGAATCATCAGTTTTTACCTTCCTAAGAATATATATGTGTGTGTATCTTGGTGTCTAATTAATACATTTAAGTGCGATAAAGCTACATGTGGCTTAGTTTAAGTACAAACTTGAACTTTGTATGTAGCATAGTTCTAAAGCATGGACAAGGAAATTTTGTATAAAGGGTCAAGTAGTGAATATTTTCAGTTGCACAAGCCATGCTGTCTCTGTTGGAACTTGCCAAATCATATGAAATGAGTAGATGTGGCTGTGTTCCAATAAATCTTTATTTACAGAAAAACCAGGGCCAGGCTGAATGTGGCCCACGGGTCTGCAGCTTTGTGATCAATCTTGTAACAAAATACAAAATAACATGGGGAAGAAGCCACTGGCCTACTCTGTAGCCACTCCTCAGATTTGTGTAAATACATTTAAAGGCAAGTCAACTTAAAGATAGTTTAAATTCCTTGAGAACTTGACCCCACCCCCCCCCACCCCACAGGCCACAGCCATCACTTGTCATTACTAAGTAGGAAATTAATGCCTTTGTCATCATGAGACATCCCCCGACCCCACATAACTCCCCTTACAATAGCCCTTCCCTTTACTTAACTGCTCCGTGATAAACCTCACTAGTGAGAAGGACCAGAGATTTGTTTCCAGAATGACTTTGCATCCTCCAGCCCCTGCCTGCGGCTCTTGAAAAAGCTCCCCAGCTCAGCTGGCCGCCTGGGCTGGCTCCTTGTGACTGTGGGTTAGAGTGGATATCACATTTCTAATGGATTAGCTGACTATTGGGAATGCAGAAGGATTTTAAAAGTCTCTTAACTTCCTAAATGCAGCACATAAATGGAGTTCTATGAATATTTAATTTGAGTGCAAGACCCAAAGTTCTTTGCAATTAGTTTAACTGTTGCTTTTAGGTTGTGGGGGGGTGGGGGTAGTAAGGGAGGGAGAGAGAGGGAAAGGGAGAAATATTTCCTTTGGGTGTTATAGTATTCACCGTGCATCCTTTGTTTTCCTCATTTCGGAAAGTTTGCATGAGCTAGGCCATGACCCCTTTTATAAAATGCTCTGATGCATTCCTTTCTTAGTTCATACATCTAGTATGTGTCTTCTCCCAGTCATTAGAAAAGAGATGGAGTATTAGACAGAATCTCTCTTCCATTTTTAGTTATCTTCTCTCACATCTTTAGTTAGGATCTCAGCAGAACATTTATACTCAGGTTTACCTGATAGACTAGCAGTCTCTTCTGCAAAATTGGTCGCTCATCTTTCCAGAGAAGTAAGAAGCTTATTGGAAGAACAATCTACTCTGAAAATCTAGATGATTTTTTTTCCCCTTTGGAATAATGCCCTGGCTCTCAAAAAAAAAAAAAAAATGACTGACTAAATCCCAAGATCTTAATCCAATATGATCTTGGGTACTAATCTTTAATATTTCTAAGAAAGAGTTTCCTCATTTATAACATGAGAACTTTTTATAAGGTGATTTTATTTCTCTTATAACTCTTAAATTTGATGGCTTCTCTGTGCTCAGTACTTTGCTATGTACTGAAATGTCTACAAAATAATATAAAATCATAACCTTTAGGAAACATTAATTAGGAAAGCAAGAAAAGTACAAAAATAATTGGAAAAGAAGAAAATGCATCATATAATGAAGAATGATTAATGACTTTTCAGAAGAAGCAGGTTATTGTGAATGTGGAAAGAACTGATGGAAAGGGAGAATTTGAAGTAGGTCACTCATATGGAAATTGGGTTGCTAAAAGAGAAGAAAGGGAAAATTTCCAGCAGAGTTATTAAGGAAAAAAGTATTTAAAAGGTATATGAAAACCAGGAAAGAAGATGATGTATAATGAGAAAAGTTAGAGAGTTAGAGATATGACAATCTCAAATTTGTGACTTTTATTAATATTGGCATTGTGTGGCATGGATAGGTTCTTTCTTCCTTTTTTTTTTTTTTTGAGTGTCTTTTCTCCCTTTTTCTGTCTTCTCTCCTTTTTTCTCATTATTTGTTCCCCTATCCTTACTTTAGGGATGCCGTTTGGATTGTTTTATTCATTCACCAAATATATTTTGCACACCTGATGTGCACAGGAACTCAGGCTGCCATCATTGCTTGCTTGCTTAGACTGTTCCAACAGCTTCTGATCTTGTCTCCTGTTCCCTAGTTTGTCTTTCCCACAGGCCCCCTAAAGACTAACATGCAAGTCTAAAGTTATTAAAATGAAGTCTTACCATGTCACAGTTGCATCCTGACATCAGAGCATGTGGGAGAGCACTTTGAATGGCATCACCAGCCTTTAGAGTTTGGCTTCCCCAATTACAGGCCTTATTGTGATTCCTTTTCATTTGTGCGTTGATAAAGCCTGATTTCTCTACATTTGCTGAACATACTGCTGACTGCTAATGCTATCATGCTGTCCATCCTTGATGGCACTGATCAGTCCCAGTCTGGCTGCTTTCACAGTCTTGCTTGTTTAGTAAAATAATTTGCACCACATTCTGATGTTATTTGTTTGCAATAAGTAGATCATAATTGCATAAGACTGTTTGAACCTGGAATGCTGGTGCACACCTGTTATTCCAATGACTTGGAGGCTAAGGCAGACAGATTACAAGTTTGAGACCAGCCTCAGCAACTCAGCAAGACTCTGTCGAGAGGGAGGGAGAGAGAGAGAGAGAGAGAGAAGAAAGAAACAAAAGAAAAGGAGGAGGGACTTGCTGGTTTTTGAATTCCAAATTTCCAGTACAATCTTTGGTACATTGCACCTGTATAATAAATGTTGAATAAATATCTGTTCCTCAGCACTGAGGCATGAGGATCAAGAAAGAGCTCACATTCTTTCCTGGATAAATCTAAGTTTATTATGCTTTCACATAATTATTGTCTGGTTTTGCTGATTTATCATTTTAGTTGGCTTTCTGTCTCATTTGAATCTCATTCTTAAATATCTTTTTATTTTGTATATTGCTAATGTCTGTTTAGTGCCATTATTGTTCTTAACAAAAAAAAATGCCCTAATGTATTCAACATACAACGTCTTAACAATTTTCTGTAATTTGTACCATCATGTTCTGCTGCCTTGTGGTAGTAGAGTCTGGAAAATGTTGTGGGCTGCCATTTGTGGGAGAGTCTCTCTGGGTTAAGGCCATGCTGTGCTCTTTTACAATATACTCGACACCACAACAAGACAACACAAGAATCTTCCATGGCAACATCTGTGGAGAAATAAATCCTTTTGTGTGTGGAAGCATCTGTTTTCCATGTGTATCTAAATGGATGGGATATGCATTTCCCAGTACCTTTGTTTATTTAGCACAAATAAATCTATTTCCTACAGAATAGTTGAAAATATATGAATCCACCATGTATAGGCAACACCTTTCACACCCTTTAAATATGAATAGAGACTAACAACACATTGCATCCATGACTTGCCATGTGTTTATGACCTTCTGACACATATTATTAGGGACATGGAAGTCAATAAATTGTGTAGTTCAGCACTTTGCTACTTTAAAAAAAATAAATTATTTTGTTTCACTTCACTTTTTATTCATCTACTTTTAATCCTACAGGAAACCTAATTATGATGTATGTATCCTCCTCTACACCTTTGGTTTCAACTTGTTTCCCCTCTCCATACAGTGTGGTTATCAGGAAAAAGTTTTCAGAACTTTTCCTAAGCATGCATATAGAAACAAATATAGATGGATAGCTATAGACACTTCACAAATATATTCATAAGATATGCATATGTGCATATTTATTTTTATATAATTTTACATGCGTTTAACAATTAATGTATCTGTAGGTACAGATTTATCTGATTCCCTTTAACTGTCGAATAATATTCCACACTATGTATAATATTCCACAGAGACATCTGGCTAAGAGCAACCAATGCTCCTCTAACTGTGGTTCAAAGAATAGAGACCTTTGTTATTTCAATTACAAGGAGACCCAGTGTAGGTGTTTCTGAGGCAGGTTCAGTGGCTGGGCAAAGCTCTCCAGGTTCCAGATTCTTTATCATTTTTAAGCATCCTCACCTTTAGTTTTCTCTTCATATTGCATTTAAAAGCAAGAGCAAGAGGTCTAGGACAAAATAGCTTTCCTTTTATCATGAGTCCCAGTAACCTTCAGCATACTTCCTATTACATCTTATTCACCAGAATTAGGTCAGGTCCACATCAGCTGCCAAATTAGGATGGCGACATGAGGATGCGGCAAAGGGGAAACAAATGGTTGTCCTTGAATTAGACATATCATATTATATCACTGAGACTTCAGGTATCACTGCAAATCAAACTGTTCTGGACATAAGGAAGAAGAAGGAATGGCTAATGCATAGTCAGCTAACATAGTATACCATAGAATGTAGTTATTTAATTTTCCATATTCACTGGCTGGGTTAATCGGCTTTCCGTTGCTGTGAAATACATGAGAAAGTCAACTTAGAGGAGCAAAGATTTGTTTTGGCTCACAGTTTCAGAGTCTCAGTGCCTGGTCATTTAGTTCTGTTGATTCTGGCCTGTGGTGAGGCAGTACATCATGGCGGGAGGACACCGGCAGAGCAGAGTCACTCACCCATTGCAGCCAGGAAGCAGAAAGAGAGAGAGAGTGCAAGGGAGCAAGGAGCTGGGGATCATACATACCCTTCACACAACCCCAGTTACCTACTTCCTCCAACCAGGCCCCACCTCCTAAAATTTCCACCACCTCCCAATAGAGCCACCAACTGGAAACCAAGCCTTTACCACCATGAGCCTTTGAGGGATGTTCCAGATGCAAACTATCACACTGACATTTTAATTATTTATGTCTAATCTTTGCCATTAAAAACACTGCTATAATGAAAACCAGGGTACATGATTTCTCATTCTTGTGTAAGTCCATTTCTCATGGAAATACAAAGAAAAGGACTTGATGGATCACAGGATATAAAATACGTTAATATAAACTGTCAAAGTGCTTACACCATTTTACATTCTTCAAGCTATGTAAGGTAACACCTCTTTCACCACATTTGGTAATATTTTAACTATGAGATTTTGGTTATGGGGAAGACAGGGACAACTTATTGTTGTATTTAGCAAATCTTCTTTGACACTTTTGGCATCTTTTAACATCCTTAATTAGCATTCTCCTTCCATCTCTATAGATGTTCCATTCATATCTTCTACCTACTTTCATATTTCCTTTTATATGTCTCTGCTTCCTTGGATTGGTTATATATTCTCAATATGATCTGGGCATATTTCAATTTATCAAATTTTAAATTAATTTTAATTTATTTTCATTATTTATACATGACAGTAGAATGCATTTATGCACTTTGATATACTTAGATGGGATATAATTTCTCATTTTTCTGAGTATACATATTATAGAATCATATTGGTCATGCAGTCACATATATACATAAGGTAATAATGTCTGTTTCATTCTATTATCTTTCCTATCTCTACATCTCCTCCCTGAGCTCCCTTCATTTCCCTCCACCTAATCTAGGGTAACACTATTCTTCTCTAGTGCCCCCCTCCTTATTATGAATTAGCATCTGCATATTAGAGAAAACATTCAGACTTTGGCTTTGGGGGATTGGCTTATTTCGCTTAGCATGATATTCTCCAACTCTGTCCATTTATTGGGAAATGCCATAATTTCTCTCCTCTTTAAAGTTGAGCAATATTCCATTGTGTATATATACCACATTTTCTTTATCTATTCATCTATTAAAGGACACCTAGGTTGGTTCCATAGTTTAGCTATTGTGAATTGAGCTTTGGGTATAAACGGAGGAGTGGGATAGCTGGGTCAAATGGTGGTTCCATTCCAAGTTTTCTGAGGAATTTATATTTTTATAAAATCCATTCCTTTGTTTTTGAACAAATTCTTTGTCATATGGAAGTTTCTAATTTAAATTCCACTTATAGTTTTTTTCTCAATGATTTTTGTATTTAGTAATTTATTTATAGCCAGTATAATAAGCACAAACATTTCTTCAGTTATTTATTTGAAAATTTATTTTTTATATTCATTATCTTTTTATTTTATTTTTATTTGTTCCTTTTAGATATACATGATGGTAGATTTGCATTTTAATATATTATACATACATGGAATATAACACTCTAATTAGGATCACATTCTTGTGGTAGCACATGATATGGAGATTCATTGTGGGATACTCATATGTTTAATTCAGTTCTTTAAGGCATCTGAGTTTTTTTTAAATAATCTGATTATAATCTTTTTAGATTTTTTGTACAGATTGTTGTTTTTGCACTAATTATTTAATACTAAATTATTTTCATTAGGATCTGAAATATCTTTGTCATAATCTTAATTCTCATGCCTATATGGACTTTTTGAACATGTCACCTAATAAAACTGATATGCTGAGAGTTTTTCACTAGTAAAGATGCTACATATCTTTTGAAAGGATTTGTATTCTCTTTTGGAGCATAAAGAATTAGAGATATATGTCTATATGAGTTTTTCTAACTTCTTACAGTCAAATATCCCATAACACATTTTTTTCTTCTTTAACTACATGATCTGTGAATTTCTTAGAAAAGTTAGTATTTCCCTTGATAGCCTTCCATTTACTTTTCTTACTTCCTCTGTTAATAAAATATTTGTCTACTTTTATGTATGTATTAGAAATTTTTAAAATTATCCACTGTTTATATTATCACATTTGATAGAACTTTCACTTATTATTTTTTCAATATTGTTTGAATATTCTTTTTCTCTAAAATCAGTTTGTCAAGATTTATAAAAGTAAGGTATTTTAGTTTTGTATTATAAAGACATTACATACATCCTTCTAACTTTTTTCCTTTAAACGATCTACTTTATATTGGCATTGTGAAAAGACTCTTTTCTCTATTTATTAGTTTGAATTGTATATAGTTAAAATATATAAAACTACTAATTTATACTGAATTTATCCAACTTTTATTTAGTACTGTATCTAATCAACTTTCTGGAATATTTAATATATTTATAATTTTCAACTTATATGGTAATGAATGTATTCTCTTGCCCTAAAAACAGCTATATTTTTACTTTCTTTTTTTTATTGGTTGTTCAAAACATTACAAAGCTCTTGACATATCATATTTCATACATTTGATTCAAGTGGGTTTTGAACTCCCAATTTTACCCCAAATACAGATTGCAGAATCACATCGGTTACACATCCACATTTTTTACATAATGCCCTATTAGTAATTGTTGTATTCTGCTACCTTTCCTATCCTCTACTATCTCCCCTCCCCTCCCCTCCCATCTTCTCTCTCTACCCCATCTACTGTAATTCATTTCTCTCCTTGTTTATTTTCCCATTCCCCTCACAACCTCTTATATGTAATTTTGTATAACAATGAGGGTCTCCCTCCATTACCATGCAATTTCCCTTTTCTCTCCCTTTCCCTCCCACCTCATGTATCTGTTTAATGTTAATCTTTTCTTCCTGCTCTTCCTCCCTGCTTTGTTCTTAGTTGCTCTCATTATATCAAAGAAGACATTTGGTATTTGTTTTTTAGGGATTAGCTAGCTTCACTAAGCATAATCTGCTCTAGTGCCATTCATTTCCCTGCAAATTCCATGATTTTGTCATTTTTTTAGTGCTGTATAATACTCCATTGTGTATAAATGCCACATTTTTTTTATCCATTCATCTATTGAAGGGCATCTGGGTTGGTTCCACAGTCTAGCAATTGTGAATTGTGCTGCTATGAACATTGATGTAGCAGTATCCCTGTAGTAAGCTCTTTTAAGGTCTTCAGGGAATAGTCTGAGAAGGGCAATAGCTGGGTCAAATGGTGGTTCCATTCCCAGCTTTCCCAGGAATCTCCATACTGCTTTCCAAATTGGCCGCACCAGTTTGCAGTCCCACCAGCAATGTACAAGAGTACCCTTTTCCCCACATCCTCTCCAGCACTTGCTGTTGTTTGACTTCATAATGGCTGCCAATCTTACTGGAGTGAGATGGTATCTTAGGGTGGTTTTGATTTGCATTTCTCTGACTGCTAGTGATAGTGAGCATTTTTTCATGTACTTGTTGATTGATTGTATGTCCTCCTCTGAGAAGTGTCTGTTCAGGTCTTTGGCCCATTTGTTGATTGGGTTATTTGTTTTCTTATTGTTTAATTTTTTTAGTTCTTTGTATACTCTGGATATTAGGGCTCTATCTGAAGTGTGAGGAGTAAAAATTTGTTACCATGATGTAGGCTCCCTATATACCTCTCTTATTGTTTCTCTTGCTGAGAGAAAACTTTTCAGTTTAAGTAAGTCCCATTTGTTGATTCTTGTTATTAACTTTTGTGCTATGGGTGTCCTATTAAGGAATTTGGAGCCCGACCCCACAATATGTAGATCGGAGCCAACTTTTTCTTCTATCAGACGCAGAGTCTCTGATTTGATATCTAGCTCCTTGATCCACTTTGAGTTAACTTTTGTGCATGGCGAGAACAGACCAATATCAATAGATGAAATAGAAGAAGCAATCAAAAGACTTCCAACCAAGAAAAGCCCAGGACCGGATGGGTATACAGCAGAGTTTTAGAAAACCTTTAAGGAAGAATTAATACCAATACTTTTCAAGCTATTTCAGGAAATAGAAAAAGAGGGAGCTCTGCCAAATTCATTCTATGAGGCCAACATCACCCTGATTCCGAAACCAGACAAAGACACCTCAAAGAAAGAAAACTACAGACCAATATCTCTGATGAACCTAGATGCAAAAATCCTCAATAAAATTCTAGCGAATCGGATACAAAGGCACATCAAAAAAATTGTGCACCATGATCAAGTAGGATTCATCCCTGGGATGCAAGGATGGTTCAATATACGGAAATCAATAAATGTTATTCACCACATCAATAGACTTAAAGATAAGAACCATATGATCATCTCAATAGACGCAGAAAAAGCATTCGACAAAGTACAGCATCCCTTTATGTTCAAAACATTAGAAAAACTAGGGATAACAGGAACTTACCTCAACATTGTAAAAACTATCTATGCTAAGCCTCAGGCTAGCATCATTCTCAATGGAGAAAAATTGAAGGCATACCCCCTAAAATCTGGAACAAGACAGGGATGCCCTCTATCACCACTTCTATTCAATATAGTTCTTGAAACACTGGCCAGAGCAATTAGACGACGAAAGAAATTAAAGGAATAATAATAGGAAAGGAAGAACTTAAATTATTACTATTTGCGGATGATATGATTCTATACCTAGAAGACCCAAAAGGGTCTACAAAAAAACTACTAGAACTAATAAATGAATTCAGCAAAGTGGCAGGATATAAAATCAACACGCATAAATCAAAGGCATTTCTGTATATCAGCAACAAAACTTCTGAAACGGAAATGAGGAAAAACACTCCATTCACAATATCCTCAAAAAAAATAAAATACTTGGGAATCAACCTAACAAAAGAGGTGAAGGATTTATACAATGAAAACTACAAAACCCTAAAAAGAGAAGTAGAAGAAGATCTTAGAAGATGGAAAAATATACCCTGTTCATGGATAGGCAGAACTAACATCATCAAAATGGCGATATTACCAAAAGTTCTCTATAGGTTTAATGCAATGCCAATCAAAATCCCAATGGCATTTCTTGTAGAAATAGATAAAGCAATCATGAAATTCATATGGAAAAATAAAAGACCCAGAATAGCAAAAGCAATTCTAAGCAGGAAGTGTGAATCAGGTGGTATAGCAATACCAGATTTAAAACTATATTACAGAGCAATAGTAACAAAAACAGCATGGTACTGGTACCAAAACAGGTGGGTGGACCAATGGTACAGAATAGAGGACACAGAGACTAATCCACAAAGCTACAACTATCTTATATTTGATAAAGGAGCTAAAAGCATGCAATGGAGGAAGGATAGCATCTTCAACAAATGGTGTTGGGAAAACTGGAAATCCATATGCAACAAAATGAAACTGAATCCCCTCCTCTCGCCATGCACAAAAGTTTATTTTTACTTTCTATTTTTTTCTTGTTTTGTTAGATTGGCTAGTATATCTCATCCAGTGATGAACAGGTACTAGAATTCTTATATAGTTCCTGAATAAAATAGGATTATTTCTAATATTACAGCCATAATATATGACTAATATATGAATATTCTTTTAATACTCTAGTGAAAATCATTAAGTAAAACATGTCACCTAGTAAAGCTGATTTGCTAGTAAAGATGCTACATGTCTTTTGAAAGAATTTTTATTCTCTTTTGGAGCCTAATGTATTAGAGATATATGTCTATATGACTTTAAAGTTTTTTTCTTCTTTAACTACTTGATCTGTGAATTTCTTAGAAAAGTTAGTATTTCCTTTGATAGCTTTCCATTTACTTTTCTTATCATGTTTTTTCCTTTAAAAATTTATTGTAATTTTATTGTGTGCTTAGGATCCCCGAGATTCCATCTTTTTTGTAGATTGCTCTTTAAAAAATACTTATTTTTTTTCCACTTTATTGATTTTATCCTTGAATATCAGTATTGGTTCCCTGGGTATATATTATATTGTATTATTTTTTTAGTGTCAATCTTACAGCTAGCTTAAAACTATTTATAAATGTATGGTTAGTGGCTCTTTTATTTTTCAGTTATTTATTGTGATAAAATATACATATCATAACACTTGCCATCTTAACTATCTTTTATTAGTGTTCATTCTTTCTCTTTTGGTAGTGGGGATTGGACCCAAAGGCAATTTACCACTGAGCTATATCCACAGCCCATTTTATTTTTTATTTATTTTTGTTTTGAGTCAGGGTCTCTCTAAGTTTCTTAGGGCCTTGCTAAGTTGCTAACTTTGAACTTGTAATTCTCCTGCCTCAGCCTCCTAAGTTGCTGAGATGCAGGTGTGCACTACCACATGTGGCCATCTTAACCATCTTGACATATGCAGTTCACTCGTGTTAAGTATATGCATATTGCTGTGCAACCATCATCACTATTCTCAAAGTTCTTTTGATTCTGCAAAACCGAAACTCTATGAATATTAAGCAATACTTCTCATTTGTCCTATCCCAGACCCTGGCAACCACTATTCTACTTTCTGTCTATATGATTTTTTTACTATAATAAGTACCTCACATAAGTAGAATCATATAGCACTTGTTTTTTTAGCATATGTGCTCCAGGCTCATTTTTGTTGTATTATGTCAGATTTTTCTTTTCTTTTTGATAGTGAATAATTTATTATTTGTGTGTATATTTATTTTGCTAATTCATTCATTCACTAATGGTCCACTGTTTTAAATGTTATTGTAAATAATGCTGCTATGGATGTGAGTGTATAAACATCTCTTTGAGATCCTCCCTTTAATTCTTTAGATACATACTCAGAAGTAGAATTTCTGGGTCATATAGTAACTCTGTGTTTAATTTTTTAAAGAATGATATACCATTTTTCAAAGTGGTACCATTTTTACATTCCACCAATGATGCACAAGTTTCTAATTTCTCCACATCCTCACCAATACCTATTTTGTCTTTCTTTATAATAGTAGCTCCTCCACGGGTGCTATGTAGTATCTTATGTTTGGATTTGCATTATGGTTGAGGGTTCATTCCTTTCTCTAGGTTTCCTACAAGTCCTTCAGTGAATGCTTGTAGGTGAGTGTCTTTGATTGGCATGGTATGCTTTAACTTAATTTCCAAGTATAGTAAAAGAAGAGACAGGAAATCCTGTAAGATGGAGCAAATCTCCTGGGAAGAGGCACTCCCACATTTTCTGAGTATTAGCAGACAGTAGGAATTCTGCCTTGCCCCCCTTTTTTTGGTACCAGGAATTGAACCCATGGGCACTTAACCACTAGGGTACATCCCCAGCCCCTTTTTGTAATTTATTTCTAGATAGGGTCTCACTGAGTTGCTTAGCCTGGCTTTGAACTCACGGTCTTCCTGCCTCAGCCTCCCAAGCCTCTGGGATTAAAGGTGTGTGCCACTGTGCCTGGCTTGCCTTGCTCATTTTGAATCAAGCATCTACTCTTCTGAAGGATGAAGTTTCCTTTATTCATGCAGCTAAAATTAAGTGAGAGCTCATTATGCTATAGACACTGTTTTAGGAAGTGGGAATATCATGGTTAACAAATTTTAAAACTTCCATGCCTTCAGGGAGGCCTGCCTTTACTGAGAGGGGACAGATAATAAGTAAATGGGGAACTAAATAGATAATATGCCCCATAGAAAGAAGTGCTTTATAAAAAAATATTATATTTGTGTTCTGTTGCTGTGTAACACATTTCTACTAACCTAGCAACTTAAAATAGCACGAATTTATTGCCTACAGCTTGCTTTGGTCAGGAGTCCAGTGTGGCACAGCAGGATTCTCTGCTCAGTGTATCATATGACTAAAATCAAGGTGTGATCCAGAGGGTAATCTCAGCTGAGGTCCAGGGTCCTTTTCCAAGCTCATTCAGTTTGTTGGTTGAATTCAGTTCCTGAGACTTGCAAAGCTAAAGCTAAAGTTCCTGCTTCCTGGTTGCTTGTTCACCAGCGAACTGTTCTCAGCTCCTAGAAGTTGCTCATCTTTTCTGCCACAGGTTCTTTGTGCAACATGGAGTGGACTCTTCGATACCAGCAGCAGAATCTCTCTGCTGTCTTGTAGCTCTGACTTTCTCCAGTAAGTAGATCCAGATATAAAGGATTAGGTCAAGCAACTGTGCCTTTGACTATTACCTAAACAGGACAATAAGACACATCATATTCACAGTCCTGGATACTATTCAGGGGCATGTACACTATTGAGTGTGGATCTTAGAGATCATCTGAGAATGATGCCTACCACACAGGATAAGAGGTGGGGTGTGCAGGAGTGGGATGGGCATGGTGCCTTTTTACACAGGATGATACAGGAGAGCCTATCTCTGATAAATGCTATTTAAATGTAGCTCTGAGATTTATGCAGGAAGAGAGCCATTTCTGAAGCATGAGCTTCCAGAATATGAGTTAGAAATAGAATGAGACCTGCATGGCTAAGGAGATGAACTGAATTGGGGAGTAAAGGGAGATCAGTGTGAGAGGTTCCAATCAGGTTGGAACCTGAAGACTATTATGAGAACTTTAGTTTTTATTTCAAATGGTTCCCTTTTCAGTTCCCTTGTACATTATGTAATGTCATGGCTTAAATTCATTGCTTTGGAAATAAAAAGGTTCATAAAGTTGAGTTGAGATGAATCTGGGACAAGATATATGGACACCAAATCTATAGTACTTATTAGTGCGTATCCTGGAAGAGCTGAGGTTCTCAGATGTTGATGAATGTAGTGATGGAATGTGGGTGAGGAATGAGGACATTTATAAGCTCAGTGTTTTAAATCAACACAAAATGTATATTTTCCTATGTTGAAGCTTCTGGAAAAAAATAGTGATGTCAGGACATGAATATATCACATATGCACATACTATTCACATTTATTAACAGTGCTTTCAGTTAAATGAAATGTATGCCACTTTTTGTTTGAAAGACTTTAGATACCAACTTAAACAAGAAATTTTGCATGCCCTACCTAATCTACCTAATCTTGATTGTGATTTATGGGGATTCTTTGTTTTTATTTTTAAATTTGGATCCTATAATTTGGGACTTCTTAAATGAAAGGAAATGTCGTATCAGATATATGAGGTTAGTTTCTCTAATTGGGCCATATATATTTTCTTTTATGATTGCAAAAACCACTTTGTGGTATCTACTTAGGCAACCCAAAGGGTCAGGTAAAATAAAAATCTTCAAAATCAACTTAATAAACCAAGACTTCTGGAAGGGTTACTGATGTGTAGGCGGCAAACCATTTTGCAAAACTGGCAGTTTTCTGACTATGAAGATACATATAAGTCCATCCATCTTTCCTACTCACACAGCAGCTTGAAATGCAATGTGCTGAATTTCTAGGCAGTTCTCAGGCTCTATCCCTGGATGTCTCAATGCTGCTCCAAGATCTGACAATTCTTCTTTCTCTTAGAATTTCTTTTCTGCCAAGTTCCCCTTTTTGCTGATAGAGACACCATCTGCTACCTGTGCAGTGACCGAAGCATCACTGAAACTCTGCTGTCAGTTTTAGTTCAACATCCCACCGATTGCTAGTTTATCTCTGAAGCAGATTCCCACTCTAAAGCTCTTTATTTCAGCTTCAGTCGTTTTGTAGCTTTCCTCAGTCACCTTAACTATTTTGCTCCTCCTTCTCCTTCTCCTTGCATTGGGGGTCTCACTATGTTGTCCTGGCTGTCATTGAACTTCTGAGCTCAGGCATTCTCCTGCCTCAGTCTCTGGAACAGCTGGCCTGCAGACATGCTGGTAACCTTAAGGCAGATGTTCTAGGAGCTGCCTTTGACTGACTTGCCTACCATCGGCTATGCATGTGCCTGTAGATTGTGAGTGTAAATGGTGAGTGCCCTTCATGCCAGATACTCCCCTCATTGTGCCAGTAGTGTGTAGAGATCAGGAGTGAAGACTGGTATGGGTTCAAAGATTTGGAAAACTATGACTCCCCAGTCAGGAGTCAAAGAAGCTGCTGCAACCAGCTGAGTGTCATCACTGTCCCTTCCCAGATAGCAGCTGGTTCCTTCATACAACAGATCCCTAAAGAGATGCATACCTCTTAAGGGTCTTTCCTACCCTCTCTTACTCTTATTTGTACCAAGTGTTTTTTTTTTTTTCTCCCTTCTGGTTACGTTTTCTACTTCTGCTTCTGAGATTTACATTGACTAGAAGGGAATCCAGGAAAGAGACTGAAGCCTATGCACTCCATCTAGTTAAAGATATTTACTATTAAAACTTAATCTAGCTATTTCCTAGCTCTAGTCACTCAATATTGATCTCACACATGGATGTTGTAAAAATGAATTACATCATGTATGTTAAGTGGTAGAAAATGGTAAGAACTTTCTATTCCCTCTCTGTTTATATATATATTTTTTCTCTCTCTCCTTATTCACTATGTGCATGTACTTGCACATGGGTATATATTACTGCCATATATAATAGGACAATCAACTGTGCTGTACATAACACAAGTGACTCTCTCTCTTGGTCTCTCTCTCTCTCTCTCTCTCACACACACACACACACACACACACACATACACACCATGCAACAGAGGCTGCATCTATTGCAAGGTTTCCTTCTATTCTACTCTCCTAAGAGCCTACTCAAATCTCTCTTATTCTCTAGGAACTATGTAGACTCCTGCGCAAACTCACTGGATTTATCTAAAGAAAGAGATAAAGAAAACTGTCATTATCCGTAACTCTAAATGAGTCATACCTATTTTATAATCACAATTAAAAAAAAACTGAGGAAGTTGTTTTTTATTTAAATTAGTAGAATGAAACATGGTTGGTAAACATGCCAAATGCTAGTGAAATGGTAATTATGACTAATTAATGAAATGCCTTTGAAGCTGAATTGACCATTCAGTGTTAACTAACTTTCTCCTTTGATTCTTAAAAATTTACTTTTCCCTGTAGATGACTCCAGTTCTTTCTAAATATTTTTTTTTCTTTTTAACTTGGTTCCTCATGAACATTGTGTTATAAAATAATGTCAGCTATACTTGCTTTTCTCTGTGGTGCATGGTAGAAAATACACTCCTCTAACCTACGGTCCTCCAACTTTGTGTTTAGGTCTATTCATCATTGTTTCTGTAAGATATTTACAATTGCATATCCTGTGGGCATTTGGAGGAAAATACTGTTGGATATAGGAGAAAGGAAATAATTTCCTTCTGCCCTTCCAAATTCATCAACACCACTATTTATCCTTTTTGACAGATCTGTCATCTTAATGTTATTTTTCTGTGAATTTCAACATAAATTATTTTTTGAAATAAACGTATATATTAATTGGTTCGAAGTCTTCTCACCATTGGCTTCTGTTTTCATAACATTATTACTTCCTAGCATAGTTCAGGCAAACTACAGTAAATAAATAGTTTAGTAAGTAAAATCCCACCTGCCTCCTGCTTTTGTAAATAAAGTTTTATCGGTACCCAGTCACACCATCCTTTTACAGATGGCCTGTGATGGCTTTTATGCTACAATGACAGACTAGAATACATGCTACTGAGATTGTAAGGCTAACAAAGCCTGGAATATTCAATCTCTGATCTTGTACACAAAAAAATTGGCCAATACCTAGTCAAAATGATTAGGGAGTGTGTGTGTGTGTGTGTGTGTGTGTGTGTGTGTGTAAGAGAGAGATGGATATAGAGAGATTTAAGATATAAAATGCATACATAAACACTTATTATAATGCTTTTGAATTTACTACCACAAAAAGCATGACTACTGAAAGTTTTTGACAACAGAAATAAAGGAACGATTAATGCCTCCTGAAAAGTTAGAAATTAAGTAATATTTTACAGAGTAGCTCACATTTCAGTAGAATATTTGAAAATTAGTGTAATTTTCATAAGAGGTGGTGGGTGCAGGTAGTTCTTTCAGTAAAGATGTACTGAGGGGCTATTGATATATTCAGATAGAAAGAAGGTTTACTCAGGCTAGGAATCTGCCACTCCCTGTGGTGGTGGCCCCTTGCCTTCCACAAGACCTCATAGGGAGCCTTGTACCTGGTAATTATATTGATAATAAGTACTGGCTATTTAGCTGATGAAGTAGAATATAACAAATGGATGATAATATTTTACAGCATACACTTTAGCAGAGTTATAAAAGACTTAACTTCTGGCAGGCTTTCTTGGAGAGTGTTATGGGAGGGGGGAATCATTGTAACTCTAGTTTTGTCATAGATGGAACAGTTTTGGGGTGATTAGTATTTGCTCCCAAGATTCATTTGTTACTCTAACCTTAATTCTTTGCTTTTTATCCTCTGATGATTTTTATGGCTGCTACCCAGTACATTGTTTGCTTTAGAAGGAAAACCTTCAATCATCTATGCTCTTTGAAGTAGGAATTCAATAAGTGGTACTAATATTAGAATGAGCTTAGTGCTCAGGGCAAACTACTCAGGGTAGTACTTTGCCATACTTTGAAGCATGGAAACAGTAATTTTATTGGATTTTCCACTAATAAACGACTTCTTCTGTCTTTGGCCTATGGGAATTAATTTTTTGGATACTGGGCCTAATTAAATTAGCTCATCACCTGAAGCTTATACTAATAACTTAGGTGAGAGCCCTAAGCTTTCTGTCTTTTCAATTCTGCCCTTTTGCATGGTTTCGGTTATTGATGACTTCCAAATCTCCAGCATAGGGCTTTCTACTGAACTCTGACTGCAGAAATATCAAAAATATCACCAGTTTTGTGTTTGTGCAAAGGTCTGCCTTCCTTGCTAATTAGGATTCTCCCTGGAGGCAGGGCCTGTGTCTCCCTTTCTCATGGTTGTAGCTCTGCCTTCACACAATGCCTGGCCCATTGAAGGCCCTCATTAATTGTTTAATGAATGAATAGATGATGATTCTTATGTAGTACCATGTATTAGAAATGGTACTAGGGGTAGAGATAAGAAGATTATTAACTCCTGCCCTAGCATTATTCATGGTCTAGCGTAGAAATTCCTCTTAAAATAGACAAACTAGCTTACCTCTTGATGTTAAGCTATTAAAGGACTTGTAAGAGTCGTTTTCCATTTATCTTATTGTCATTTTTATAGGCTAATTTCATTTTGGGGAATCAGCCCATGGCAAACTCAGTCACTCTGGGGCTGTGGGACTGTCCTCTGGGGATGTTCTATGTGACTTTAACTTCCAGCACACTCATGCAGGAGTGCTCATGTGCTTGGGCTCATTGAATGTGCACTGAGCCAGGAATTAGCTGTGAAGGGACTTTTGGTGTGGAAAAGAAAAATAAGTATTGGAATCAATTACTCAGATATAAAGAAATTAGCCTGTGCTGGGTGGATTTTTTTTTTTTTCTTCTTTCCGTTCTTCTTACTCTCTGTCCTTTTAATTTTGAAGGCGGGAAGGAAAGAAGATAGGAAGGAAAAAAGGAGAGAGAGGGCTTTCACAAATTCTACTTCCCAAGCAAGGCTAGGTGCTTTTATTGTTAATTTAAAAATAAAGAATAACATTGTGATGTGATAATAATTATGAGTAACATCTAAAGGGTGTAAGATACTCTATTAAATGTTTTAACGTATTTAACACCACCAAGAATCCTAGGAGGTAGGTTCATTGTTCGTCTAACTATATAGGTGAGGAAGAATGATGAGGGGTTTTTCCCAAGTCATAAATCCGTTAGGGGGCGGGAGCACGGTGTAGGTAAGGTACCTAAAGTTTGCTTTGAACAAAGCAGGCTGTCCCAAAGTCTGCATTCTGAACCACCATTTTTTCTTTCTCAACAAGCTCTATGGAATATCATCTATGTATCAGATACTGTCACTTGTGTCTTTTCATTTTACCTCCCCCACTATAATCCCAGGGAGCCAGGGATTTTGGAAGAGGGGAGAGTGTACAGGTGAGGAGAGTCTTACTCAAGATCACATAAGTAGAAATAGGCAGGGCCAAAATTCATGTCTAGGCTTTCGGATTTTAAGGCTGATATTCTTTGTATCCCTATTACACTTACCTGATTGTTTCCTAGCCAAGTGTGAGAAAGCAATTAAGAGAATTTGAGATTGCCTCTGCATTTGCCATTCATGGCAGAAACCCTCTGCAGTCTCCAGAGCACTGTAATTGTAATAATGGGACCTTGATAATGGACAGAGATTCTTCTTACTCTGTCCTAATAGAAGTGTCCCAGTCACTGAGTGGCCAGTTTCCACAAGAGAGCATCTGCTCAGCCAGGGTGGGGCAGGATACTACCTAATCCAATGAGACACAGGTGGGTGGCCAGCTGATGTGATCTTGCTGATCTATAGACAGCCTAGTGGGAGGGCATGGGGGGGGGGGGCGTGAGGCGTGGCCTGGCTGGCAAGGCCCTAAACCTATCTAGGAGAACATGCTGAAGTTTCTATCACATTCTACCTTTGAAGTTCTGAAGCTTGACAATAGCAATAAAATTAAGTGCCAGAAAACACCATGTTTTAGGATTATTTTATAAAAAGGGCCTCTGATAAAAATGCTCACTCAGATGCTTTATGCTTACATGTCATAAAACAAGAGTTCTTGGAAAACTGAAGACAGTCCTCATGTCAAGAGAGCAATAATACCATTAAGGAAAAAAAAAAAAAAAAGCTTCCCTTTCCTTAGAGAAGCAAATCTGTTGAGACCAAGCAAGGGGCTCATCTTTGAGGGATGTTAAAAAAGATAAAATGGCAAAGAAGAGAAGATGCATTTTTCTGTTCCTCTGGGGCAGTGGGGTATGAGAAGAACTTAAAAGTTTCTACCCATTTCCTTGTGCAGCCTCCTTCCTTTTGAGGATCGTGATTTAGATCCATTTAAAAGGATTTATTTGAAAGGAGCTTCTTATACCATACCATCCAGGCAGTTTGTCTTTCTCTCTCTCCGGCCTTTGTAAATGAACAAAGTCACCGCTTGTCCCACACAGGGTGCAAAGAGAGGTTTGGTGTGGGTTTGACTGTCCATTCAGGCTCCTCGCTCAGCCAGTTGTAAGTGAAATCTTTAAAAGCCACACAGTGGGAGTCCTTTGCTTGGGGCATGGGGTGGGGAGGGATATTTGAAAAACCTATTGAAACTGAGAGCTGTTGGGTAGAAACTGTTCCTTTTAGACTTCCGCACTGGCAGTACGGGAAACAAACACACACAGGAAGTCATTTAGCCTCTCTGTGAACTTCATGTTGACATTTGCTAACCAAAAAGTCCATTGTGGCTACTTACAGAATTGTGTTCATGGTATGTGCATGTGTGTATGTGAGTCCCCATACACACAACACACACACACACACACAGAGAAACATTTGCTGATTCTCCCGTAGCATGAGGTTCATGATGAGTGCTGCAAAAAAAAAAAAAAGAAGAAGAAGAAGAAGAAGAAGTCAACACTAACAATTGGGAAAAATTATAAAAAATATAGGTGTATGTACATTTTATAACACTATTTTCAATAATAATAACTAGATGTGCATGACATAGTTTTACACATACATTCAACAATCTCCTGGTTTGCCTTTCTCATGTGTGGTATGTTGTCATGCTTTTCTCTAATTACTAGACCCACAACCTGGTTTTTCACATGTAGAATTTGGTTCACACATTTAATCTCTACTGATACAATTCTTGCTTTAGAATTAAAACAACTTTAAAATCTTCAGTAGAGGGTCACTCAGTGGCTAACGTGATCTGAAAATACTGATTCAAAAAGCCAACGGAAAAACACAAATAACCCAATCGATAAATGGACAAAGGAACTGAACAGACACTTCACAAGAAATATGAATGGTCAACAAATATATGAACCAATGTTCAACATCTCTAGCACTTAGAGAAACGTAAATTAAAACTACACTGAGGTTCCATCTCACTCTAGTCAGGATGGTAATTATCAAGAATACAAGTGACAATAAATGTTGGCAAGGATGTAGGGAAAAATTCACTCATACATTGCTGGTGGGACTGCAAATTGATGCAACCACTCTGGAAAGCAGTGTGGAGATTCCTTTAAAACTTGGAATGGAACCACCATTTGACCTAGTTATCCCAATCCTTAGTATATATATAACCAAAGTACTTAAAATCAGCATACTATAGTGATGCAGCCAAATCAGTGTTCATAGCAGCTGAATTCACAATAGCTAAGCTATGGAACCAACCTTCAACAGATGAATGGATTAAGAAAATGTGGCACATATACACAATGGATTATCACTCAGGCATAAAGAAGAATGAAATAATGGTGTTTGCCGGTAAATGGACACAACTGGAGATTATCATGCTAAGTGAAATAAGCCAGTTTCAAAAAACCAAATGCTGAATGTTCTCTCTGATATGTGGATATAAGGGAGGGGGTCGAAGAGGGAAAGAAAAGAAGTTCACTGGATTAGACAAAGGGGAATGAAGGGAAAGGAGGGGCAATGGGAATAGGGAAGATAGGAGAAGGAATCAGATATTACTTTCTCATGTACATATATGAATACATGACAAGTGAAGCTCCACATCATTACAACTGCAAAAATGGGATTTAATTAGAATAAGTATGTACAATATGTCAAAATACACTCTATTGACATGTATATCTAAAAAGAATAAATAAAAATTTTTTTAAAAGTCAAAGGAGAAGGGCAGTAAACATATTTTATAGAAGAAAATGAAGTTGCATGAAAAAAAGGGGAAGAATATTGGTGTTCAGAAAGTAACCATCTGGTTGTTAGGAAGAGAAATCCCTTGTTATGATTGAATGTGTGTCCCCCAAAAGCTCATGTATGAGACAATGCAAGAATGTCCAGAGGTGAAATCATTAGATTATGAGAACTGGGACCTAATCAGTGAATGCACTCACTGATATGGATTAACTGGGCAGTAATTGTAGGTAGGTACGTTGTGGCTTGAGGAAATAGGTTACTGGATATTCCTTTGGGGTTAGTATTTTGTGCTTGGTGAACGGAGCACCCCCCTCACCCACCATCTCTCCCTTTCTCCTTCCTGGTTGCCATGTCCTGAGCGTTTTCCTCTGCCACCAATTTCCCATGATGTTCTTGCCTCACCTTTTGACTTTAGGCCCAGAGCTATGGAGTCTGCTGACTGTGGACTGAACCTCTGAAAACATGAACCAAAATAAACATTTCCTCCTCTAAATTGTTCATGTCAGGTACTTGGTTACAGCAGCAAAAAGCTTCTTGAATCATCCATTCAACCTACTGGAGGTTAAATGGGAGTCTCACTAGCATGATGTACAGGATTTCTATGAAATGTGTTTCAGAAATTATGGAAACCAGAAAGTACTTTGTTTCTCTTCCTCTGGACCATGTGGTCTCTCAATTCTACTTGTTTCTGCAAATCTGTTCCTTTCACTTTTCTAAGTCAGTGATCATTGATTTGTGATTTCTCTTTGAGATCACTTAAGAAGAAAAGAACTGAATATCTAGGCTCAGGACTAACTTATGGAACTCACAGCCAAGTGTTCCAAGAAACTGGAGCCTAAAACTAAGATACCCAGCACCAGAAACATCCCTTCCCTCTCCTCTGAGTAGGATCACCTCTTGTCTCTCCTAACATCTGCACTTTCTCTTCCTCCTTCTCTATCCTTGCTCCCCATTGCTCCTTCCCAAATGGGCTTTGTTTGTTCATTCACACAAACTCCATTTCTTCCTTTACATCACTTTTTATAGAGATTTACAATTTATTGCATGGAAGTTTTGTGTTTCCAGAAGAAAATATCTTATTGGTTTAGGAGACTACCTGCTTCCTTCAGATGCAATTTGAGGAAGTCACCTGGAATAACCCTGTCCTTAAGGAAATGCTTCAGCAGAGGCTGTGGGAAGACCAGGGAAGCTGCTAAGGCTGGAGAAACATGCCTGTTACAGTAATTAGTATAAAAAGACCCTCCGCTCTGTTAGTACATGACTCGTATTCCTTATGCTTTAAGATTATTTACTACAAAAGAAATAAAGTCTCCTTAAGATTAACTTCAGGAACATTTTAAGTTACCATTGGCATAGGCTGAAAGTATTTTCTGTGTAAATCTATAAATTTATTAACTATTTCTGGAATTAGCTTGCAATTTCCTTCACTGATAGCAATAGCAGGTTATTTATTTATTTATTTATTTATTTATTTATTTATTTATTTATGCTTGGTATCAAACCCAGAGCCTTGTGCATGCCGGGCAAACACTCTACCACTAACCTACAACCCAGCTCAGTAACAGCAACACAAGGGGCAAATGTGAGCAATTCAGATTGCAATTTAGTTACTGATAACTAAACTTGAGCAAACTTCAGTTCTTTTTTTTTTTATTGGTTGTTCAAAACATTACAAAGCTCATGACATATCATCTTCCATACATTTGATTCAAGTGGGTTATGAACTCCCATTTTTTACCCCAAATACAAGTTGCAGAATCACATCAGTTACACATCCACATTTTTACATAATACCATATTAATGACTGTTGTATTCTGCTACCTTTCCTATCCCCTACTATCCCCCCTCCCCTTCCCTCTCATCTTCCCTCTCTACCCCACCTGCTGTTGTTTAATTCTCTCCCTTGTTTTTTTTCCCCTTTCCCCTCACAAACTCTTATATGTAATTTTGTGTAACAATGAGGGTCTCCTTCCATTTCCATAGTTTCCCTTCTCTCTCCCTTTCTCTCCCCCCACTCGTCTCTGTTTAATGTTAATCTTTTCCTCATGCTCTTCTTCCCTGTTCTGATCTTAGTTGCTCTCTTTATATCAAAGAAGATATTTGGCATTTGTTTTTTAAGGATTGGCTAGCTTCACTTAGCATAATCTGCTCTAATGCCATCCATTTCCCTGCAAAATCCATGATTTTGTCATTTTTTAGTGCTGTGTAATACTCCATTGTGTATAAATGCCACAGTTTTTTAATCCATTCATCTATTGAAGGGCATCTAGGTTGATTCCAAAGTCTAGCTATTGTGAATTGTGCTGCCATGATCATTGATGTGGCAGTATCCCTATAGTATGCTCTTTTAAGGTCCTCAGGGAATAGACCGAGAAGGGCGATAGCTGGGTCAAATGGTGGTTCCATTCCCAGCTTTCCCAGGAATCTCCATACTGCTTTCCATATTGGCCGCACCAGTTTGCAGTTCCACCAGCAATGTACAAGTGTACCCTTTTCCCCACATCCTCGCCAGCACTTATTGTTGCTTGACTTCATAATGGCTGCCAATCTTACTGGAGTGAGATGGTATCTTAGGGTGGTTTTGATTTGCATTTCTCTGACTGCTAGAGATGGTGAGCATTTTTTCATGTACTTATTGATAGATTGTATGTCCTCCTCTGAGAAGTGTCTGTTCAGGTCCTTGGCCCACTTGTTGATAGGGTTGTTTGTTATCTTGTTGTTTAATTTTTTGAGTTCTTTGTATATTCTGGATATTAGGGCTCTATCTGAAGTGTGAGGAGTAAAAATTTGTTCCCAGGATGTAGGTTCCCTATTTACCTCTCTTATTGTTTCTCTTGCTGAGAAAAAACTTTTTAGTTTGAGTAAGTCCCATTTGTTGATTCTAGTTATTAACTTTTGTGCTATGGGCGTCCTATTAAGGAATTTGGAGCCCGACCCAATAATGTGTAGATCGGAGCCAACTTTTTCTTCTATCAGGTGCAGAGTCTCTGATTTGATATCTAGCTCCTTGATCCATTTTGAATTAACTTTTGTGCATGGCGAGAGAAAGGGGTTCAGCTTCATTTTGTTGCATATGGATTTCCAGTTTTCCCAGCACCATTTGTTGAAGATGCTATCCTTTCTCCATTGCATGCTTTTAGCGCCTTTATCAAATATAAGAAAGTTGTAATTTTGTGGATTGGTCTCTGTGTCCTCTATTCTGTACCATTGGTTCACCTGCCTGTTTTGGTACCAGTATCATGCTGTTTTTGTTACTATTGCTCTGTAGTACAGTTTGAAATCTGGTATCACTATACCTCCCGATTCACACTTCCTGCTTAGCATTGTTTTTGCTATTCTGGGTCTTTTGTTTTTGCATATGAATTTCATGATAGCTTTATCTATTTCTACCAGAAATGCCGTTGGGATTTTGATTGGCATTGCGTTGAACCTGTAGAGAACTTTGGGTAATATCGCCATTTTGATGATGTTGGTTCTGCCTATCCATGAACAGGGTACATTTTTCCATCTTCTGAGATCTTCTTCTATCTCTCTCTTTAGGGTTCTGTAGTTTTCATTGTATAAATCTTTCACCTCTTTTGTTAGGTTGATTCCCAAGTATTTTTTTTTTTTTTTGAGGATATTGTGAATGGGGTGGTTTTCCTCATTTCCATTTCAGAAGTTTTGTTGCTGATATACAGGAATGCCTTTGATTTATGCGTGTTGATTTTATATCCTGCCACTTTGCTGAATTCATTTATTAGTTCTAGTAGTTTCTTTGTAGACCCTTTTGGGTCTTCTAGGTATAGGATCATATCGTCTGCAAATAGTGATATTTTAAGTTCTTCTTTTCCTATTTTTATGCCTTTAATTTCTTTTGTCTGTCTAATTGCTCTGGCTAGTATTTCAAGGACTAAATTAAATAGAAGTGGTGAGAGAGGGCATCCCTGTCTTGTTCCAGATTTTAGAGGGAATGCCTTCAGTTTTTCTCCATTTAGAATGATGCTAGCCTGAGGCTTAGCATATATAGCTTTTACAATGTTGAGGTACGTTCCTGTTATCCCCAGTTTTTCTAATGTTTTGAACATAAAAGGATGCTGTACTTTGTCGAATGCTTTTTCTGCATCTATCGAGACGATCATATGGTTCTTATCTTTAAGTCTATTGATGTGGTGAATAATATTTATTGATTTCCGTATATTGAACCAACCTTGCATCCCAGGGATGAATCCTACTTGATCATCGTGCACAATTTTTTTGATATGCTTTTGTATTCGATTCGCCAGGATTTTATTGAGAATTTTTGCATCTATGTTCATTAGAGATATTGGTCTGTAGTTTTCTTTCTTTGAAGTGTCTTTGTCTGGTTTCGGGATCAGGGTGATGTTGGCCTCATAGAATGAATTTGGAAGAGCTCCTTCTTTTTCTATTTCTTGAAATAGCTTGAAAAGTATTGGTATTAATTCTTCTTTGAAGGTTTTGTAAAACTCCGCTGTATACCCATCTGGTCCAGGGCTTTTCTTGGTTAGTAGTCTTTTGATGGCTTCTTCTATTTCTTCCTTTGTTATTAGTCTGTTTAAATTGTGTGTGTCTTCCTGACTCAATCTGGGCAGCTCATATGACTTAAGAAATTTATCGATGTCTTCACTGTCTTCTATTTTATTAGAATATAGGGTTTCAAAATACTTTCTAATTATCTTCTGTATTTCTGTAGTGTCTGTTGTGATATTGCCTTTTTCATCCCATATGTTAGTGATTTGAGTTTTCTCTCTTCTTCTCTTCGTTAGCATGGCTAAGGGTCTGTCGATCTTATTTATTTTTTCAAAGAACCAACTTTTAGTTTTATCAATTTTTTCAATGGTTTTTTTTGTTTCAATTTCGTTGATTTCCGCTCTGATTTTAATTATTTCTTGTCTTCTGCTATATTTGCTGTTGTTTTGCTCTTCCTTTTCTAGGGTTTTGAGATGTAGTGTGAGTTCGTTTATTTGTTGGTTTTTTTCTTTTTTTGAGGAATGAACTCCAGGAAATGAATTTCCCTCTTAAAACTGCTTTCATTGTGTCCCATAGATTCCGGTATGTTGTGTCTGAATTGTCGTTTATCTCTAAGAATTTTTTGATTTCCTCCTTTATGTCTTCTGTGACCCATTGATCATTCAGTAACATATTGTTTATTTTCCATGTGATGCAGGATTTTTCCTTCCTTCTTTTTTCATTGATTTCCAGTTTCATTCCATTATGATCAGATATGGTGCATGGTATTTTCTCCACTCCTTTATATTTACTAAGAGTTGCCCTATGGCATAATATATGATCTATCTTTGAGTAAGATCCATGTGCTGCTGAGAAGAACGTGTATCCACTTGATGATGGTTGATATATTCTATATATGTCGGTTAAGTCTAGGTTATTGATTGTGTCATTGAGTTCTATAGTTTCTTTATTCAGCTTTTGTCTGGAGGATCTGTCTAATGGCGAGAGCGGTGTGTTGAAGTCACCCATAATTATTGTGTTGTGGTCAATTTGACTCTTGAACTTGAGGAGAGTTTGTTTTATGAACGTTGCCGCACCATTATTTGGTGCATATAAATTGATAATTGTTATGTCTTGTTGGTGAATAGTTCCTTTTAACAGGATACAGTGTCCTTCTTTATCCCTTTTGATTAACTTAGGTTTGAAGTTGATTTTATTTGATATGAGTATGGCCACTCCTGCTTGCTTCCAAGGGCCATGTGAGTGGTATGATTTTTCCCAACCTTTCACCTTCAGCCTGTGTATGTCTTTTCCTATCATATGAGTCTCCTAAAGGCAGCATATTGTTGGATTTGTTTTTTTGATCCAGGTTACCAGTCTGTGTCTCTTGATTGGTGAGTTTAGTCCATTAACATTTAAGGTTACAATTGAAATATGATTTGTACTTCCAGTCATGTTTATTTATTTATTTATTTTAGTTTGGCTAGTTTTTACTTTTTGGTTGTTTTCCTCCCCCTTTACTGAGATACCTCCCGCTGTTGGTTTTGGGCACTGTTTTTCCATTCCTCTTCTTGTAGAATTTTGCCCAAAATGCTTTGCAGTGCTGGTTTTCTGGCTGCGAAATCTTTTAGCTTTTGTTTATCGTGAAAGATTTTAATTTCATTGTCAAATCTGAAGCTTAATTTTGCTGGATACAGTATTCTTGGTTGGAATCCATTATTTTTCAGTGTTTGAAATACATTGTTCCAGGATCTTCTCGCTTTCAAAGTCTGTGATGAAAAATCAGCCGTTAACCTAATTGGTTTACCCCTGAATGTAATCTGCCTCCTTTCCCTCGTAGCTTTTAATATTCTCTCCTTGTTCTGTATGTTGGCTATCTTCATAATTATATGTCTTGGAGTTGGCCTATTACAGTTTTGGATGTTTGGGGTCCTGTAGGCTTCCAGGATTTGGCAATCCATTCCATCTTTCATCTCTGGGAGGTTTTCTAGGATTATTTCATTCAATAGGTTGTCCATTCCTTTGGCTTGAAGCTCTGTGCCTTCTTCTATCCCAATGACTCTCAAATTTGTTTTTTTGATGAGATCCCATATCTCTTGGATAGATTGCTCGTGAGATTTAAGCATCTTTTCAGTATTGACTATATTCTTTTCAAGTTGATAAACTTTGTCTTCATTATCTGATGTTCTGACTTCTACTTGATCTAGTCTATTTGTAATATTCTCGTTAGCATTTTTAATCTGGTTTATGGTTTCTTGCATTTCTAAAATCACTGTTTGGTTTTTTTTTTAAGATTTCTATCTCCTGGTAAAGCTCGTTCTTTGCAGTTTGAATTTGTTTGTTTAGTTGGTTTTCAAAATATACTTTCAGTTCTTGGACTTGCTGTCTCATGTCTTCTCTAAAATTCCATTCCATCTGAGGTATGCCTTGATTTCTTTCCCTGTCCATGTTTCTGATGCTTCTAGGTCCTCCTGTAGATTTAAGTTGTCCTGCATTATCTGTACTCCTTTTTTCCCTGGTTTTTTCATGTTGTTCACGTTACTTTCCAGCTCTGTTTGACTGCTTTGTACCTGCTTTCTCCTATACATTTGTTTTGGCTTTGTTTATCTCTGTTGTCTCTCCTTTGTGGTGGGAGATTATGCCTATAGATGTTGGGCTTTATTGTACTTTAGAGCTGATTCATTCAATTTATAAAGGGCTTCCGGATTTTGTATGCATATAGTGATTTGTTTTTTGTTCTTAGGACTTTAGGTTAGGTGCTATGAAGGTATAAGGGTAGTATGTCTTGGCTACTTTAGAAGATTGCTCTACTGAAGGGGGATGCTAACTGTCAATTGGATCAGGGTGTTGGTAGTAGCTAGGTATTTAGGAGCACTATAGACGGCCTCGAAACATTCACCTGTTTGCATTTAGACAGTTACACGAAATGGAGGACGTAATGCTTGGGATGAAAGTTGGGGGGAAGGGGAAGGAAGGTGCTCTTGAAAAGAAAGAAGGAGGGGGAGTTAGATAGCATAGAGGAGAATGGAAAGAACAATAAAACTTGGAAGGGGAGAGAAAGAGGGAAAAAGGGAGAGAAAAAATAAAATAAAATAAGAAATAAAATTAGGTCTTAGAGATCCATTTTCTTCTCTTCCCGTAGGCAAAGCTGTGCCCTCCAGGCTGAGATTTGCCCTCAATGTGTCAACAGCAATCCCTGTAAGGCGGCTCCTGGGAGCCTCTCAATCCTGTTGGTCCAGAGCCGTTTCACTTCTACGGCCCCTCCTCCCCTTCCTCCTGCCAGCCAGCCAGGTCCTGTGCACCGGAGGAGGTTCTCCAAGGATTTGGTTACACTTTCAGCCCCTCTGAGTGCTCTATTTCCCTAACGACTGAGCACTCTCTCTGTCATTCATCTAAGCCCCAGTGCTGTGGAGCTGTGTTCTGGGAGTCAATAGTTTAATTTTTCCAGACCCCTTTGGTGGGCACACCTTCGGAATCTGGCGGCTAAGACCATTGGTGTCGCCACTGGTGGTAATGGGAGTTGGGGGTCGAGGATCCCCTCTGCTTCCCTCAGCCCCTACAATCACGACCACTCCGCTGGCAGTAGGAGGAGTTGGGGGTCTGGATTGTCCTCTGTTTTCCCTCCGCCCCTACCGTCATGCCCTCTCAGTTGGCGGATGGGGGAGTTGGGGGTGGGGAGTCTTCTCTGCTTCCCTCCGCCCCTACAGTCACGCCCACGTCACTGGCAGTATTGGGAGTTAGGGGTCGAGAGTCCTTTGGCCCTTACGGTCACGCCCACGGAGACATTTTGAAGTTTCCCGGTTGTTTGTATCTGATGCGGGTGGGAGTCACACACCTGCTAAAGTAGGTTCCGCTGGGAAGGAACCTCTTTGGCCGAACTTTGGTGACTTCCCCTCTCTGCTATGGCAGGCCCCTGCCTCCTTGCTGGAGTGTCCGAAGGGAGGGGTGGAACTGGTTTGTCTCTGGTCTGACACAATCTCTGGTTTTAGTTCCCAGTTCGCTATTTCATAAAGGCTTGGTTAGATTTCCTTCACGCCGTCTCAGGGGGGGAGCCGTTTGCCGGGTGGGCGGGGCCGTTTGCAGAGCCGGGCAGGCAGGGGGCCTTTAGCCGTGCGGGCGGGGCATTAGCAGAGCCAGGAGGGCACAGGCCGTCTGCCGGGCCAGGCGGGGACCCTTCTCGCTGCGCCGGCCACCGGGGCCGCCTGCAGAGCCCGGCCTGCGCTGGCCGGGGGCGGGGCCGCCAGCAGAGCCGGGAGGGCGGGGGGGGGGGCCGTTTGCCAGCTGGGCAGGGCCGTTAGCAGAGCCAGGAGGGCGCAGGCCGTTTGCCAGGCCAGGCGGGGACCCTTCTCGCCGTGCCGGCCGCCGGGGGCCGCTTGTAGAACGGGTAGGCAGTGGCCTCGTGGCTAAGAGCCGGGCGGGCGGGGTGGCCGATCACAGAGCAAGCGGGGCCGCCAGGAGAGCCGGGATGGCGGGGGCCGTCTGCCGGGCCAGGCGGGGACCCTTCTTGCTGCCCCTGGCCGCTGGGGGCCGCTTGCAGAGCCGGTCGGGCGGTGGCTGCGGGATTGGACCTCTGCGCCCGCGTGGCCGGCCAAGATTCACTTGTCTGGGGCAAATTGTCACCTCTAATAAACTTACTAATTCCTGGCAGGTCTCCTTTCAGCGGAATTTTGCTAGACGTTCCTCAGTAGGTAGAATGTAGCTGTTTTAATGGGTGTTTCTGATCCGGTTAATGTGGAGATACTGAAAGTGCTGCTTCCTTGCCGGCCGCCATGTTGGATTCCTCCTCCAAACTTCAGTTCTTTATCATGTGATGATCATATCCCCAACAGCAGAATATAGTAGTATTCTTTAGCAGTGAGTAGTTCTCATTCCTTTACCTCACAACAGTCTTTTGCTCTTTTGGATCATTGATTTTCTCTATAAATTTATATTAACATATAGCTATCATGATTTCACTCTCAAGCTCTCTCTTATTTGGTGGAATATGTTGTTCATTCTTGAGCTTTTTGTTTTGGAAATGAAAAGTTGTTAGTCACATAATCAATCCTAATTTTGTATACTCTGCACTTTTACAGAATATTACTTGCTCTGTGTCTTTAGGCAGATCACTTAACCTCTGTGAATCCCAATTTCTTTGTCAGCAAAATGAGAATAATAGCACCTACATCATTGGCTTGTTCTGAGGACTCAGACAATGCATGAAAGACACATAGCAGCAAGTGTTCAATTAACATTGCTATTATGAATACCACTTTTGCTCTTATTACTCATAGAGAAATGTGTGTAGTAATAGAACCATATTCCCCTCTCCCGCTCCCAGGCTTATCTTTGATTTTTCCTACAAGTACAATGGACAGTTCTGATTCATCTTGCACTTGACAACATCATAGCTGATTTTACCTCTCTGTTTTTCCAGTTTCTGCCCAGGACTTTCTTTGATACCCAAATAATTTATTCTCCAATTTACAAACACATCTTGGGAAAAATAGTGGTGATAACCTCCTTCAGAACAATACTCACCTGAGGCAAGTGCTCCAGTCAACTAACTCTCAGTGGAAAACTAATTCTAGGAGCATTTTGAACATTTCCCATAGGTCTAAGCCAAATCCATGTGCCTTTGGTCTTGAGCTGTAGATCTCAATAGAACACATTTGTCTTGCTTTTTCATTTTCTCATCCAGTCTGTCTATCCCTTCCCCCTGGTTTACTTGCGGGGATTATTTCTTAACACCCCCCCTTTCCCCCACACACAAATACTTAAAAAAAAAAAGCATACACCTAGTCCTTGTCATAGAATTTTCTTTAGGAAGAACCCAAAGTCAGCAGAATATTTAAGAGCATGGATTCTGGGGTCCATATCTGTATTTGAATCCAAACTCAACTGTTTGGTCATTATATGACCTTAAATTTTTAAGTTACCCAATTCCTCTCACCTCTAATATGCACATAGTAACAGTAACTACCTCTTAATATCATTTTGCGGAATATACAGCTTGCTACTGTGCAAATATAAAGCACTTGAAATACTATCTGATGGGTAGTAGTTTGCGTGTAAGTATAGCTCTTATTATTTTCCTGTAGTATCATTGAATTACCTCTAGGAATCATAATGTTAGCTATTTCCTTCTTCCTCTTTGCATTTTTTTTTTCTGAATACACCTTCCCTCTGCCCCTCCCTTTCTTCCTTTTTCTAGTTCTGACTGAATAGATTGAACAGCAACTGTTCCCTAGAGCTTGGCAGGTTCTCTATGCATGTTAGAGGACCCCTCTTTTGTGCAGTGCTCTATTTTTTTTCTTCTCCTCCAACAGTCCTGACCCTTGATCTGTTGGCAGACACTGGGCAAGGCTGCCAGCGCCTATTTATTCAGAAGCTCTTTATCCAGCTTCTTTGCTCTTCTCTCTGGCTGCCTGCCTTTTGGCTGTTAGAAGCTCCCTGGCATTACTCTCAAAGGGCATGCCAAGGAGGGAAAAGATAGTGGAACTCAGATTAGCCAATTATGGTGTCTAGAAAATTAGGATTTTTTTTTTTTTGATCACGAGGCTTCCACATGAAATGAGAAATGGCATCTGAGCCATTTCTCGATGTTGTCACTGAAAACTCAGGAGTCAGCCTTTTGCAATAGGCCGACATCAATTGAAACATAATTTAAAACTTTGATTGAAATATAATTAAGACATAATAAAGTACACAGGTCTCAAGTGTTCAGTTTTGATGAGTTTTGGCAAATGTATGCATTCATGTAATAACCACCCCAAATAAAATAGCAAACATTTCTAACACCCTCTCTAATTAATTGCTTTCAACTCCCAGCCATCACTTTTAGATTTCTGTTACTATATATGTTTCTTTATTCATCTTGGACCTCATATAAATAAATTCACACATATTCATTCTTTTATTCCCATCTTTTATTTGGCATGATTTTTAAATCCTTCATGTTGTTGTGTATCATGTTTATTCTTCTCGATAGTGTTATACTATTTCATTATATGAATATGCGCCAATTTTTTTAAAATCTATTCTCCTGTTAAATACACGTGAGTAATTTTTAGTTCATGTCTATTGTGAATAAAGCTATTATTCCCATTTTTATAAATGTCTTTTTCTATATATATGTTATCTCTTGGGCAAATAATAGGATGGAATTGTTGGATCATAAAGTAGATGTATTATTAATTTTATTTGAAAAATTCATTTTAAAAAACTATCAAACTTTGTTCTCCAAAATAGTTTTACCAACTTAAACTTGCTACCAACAATATATGGGAATTTCAGGTCCCCAATAACACATCAACATTTAATATTTTCAGTCTTTAGGTTATCCATTCTAGTGGGTATAAACTGATATGTAGTTGTAGCTTTATTTTATATTTCCCTGATGACTAATGATTTTGAGCACATTTTTGCATGCTCATTGGCCATTCCAGTATATTCTTTTGCGCATTGTCTTTTAAAGGGAGGATAATCTGTGCAATTTAATCAATATTTTTGAGCCCTTGCTCTTAGTCATTCAAAAGGAAGAAAAACATAAGTGCTTGGAGTTCTACGGCAGATGTAGAGAAGGTCAGAGAGTCAACCATTTAGGAGAAGATGCTATGTGTATTGTAGTATTTCAATATACTACAATATACTGTATACAATATACTGTATACTCTGCCTATACCTTCTTGGTTCTTACCCTTACAGGGCATGTCAGCTGTGTCCTGGGACTCTCTACTTAAGAATGTCCTTTTGACCTGAATCTGAGGCAAGCAAGAAGTGCTAAAGAATTCAAGTTTCCATGAGCAGCTCTCAGACAATATGAAAGGCAATAGTGGGCTACATTCTCCAGTTTCCTCACATGTGTGGTTTAACTCTGTGGTATGTTCTACACTTCTTCCAGAGTTCCCCAGTGGAGACAGATCTCAACGCTATACCTTATTCAATGACGCAAACTTAGCAGCTCACTCTTTATCCCCATTGACTGATTCTACTGATTTTATTGGGAATCAATTCCAGAGTGAACTACTAGTACTCAGTCCTTGGGTTGTAATATATGCTTCTGAGAAATACAACTAAGGCATTTATCCTGAATGATGTGTGCTGGGACTCAAGAGTTGTTGCGTGAAAGGCTATCTGAGCAATTTGGTGAGCTTAAGTTGATGAAGTTACGACTTTAATTTCCCGCATAGACACAAATGTAAAGATGAAGATGAACATGACAGAAAATTAGGACAGGCAGAGCCTAGAGGAAGCAAAGTCTTCTTGATGGCTGGTTGATGGTTGAGGCTGATGGAATAGGTTTTTCAGAAAATGTCAAGTGTTTCAGCATCATGGAAGTGTGAATTAACAGAAGGTGAGAATATTCCTCTCGATGACATGAATGACAATGGTATGAACATATAGGTCATATTCGGAGTAACAATTTATTTAGAACTTGAGATGAGATGGAAAGGAACAAAAAATAAGCGTTACAATGTCAGATAGAATGGCATTAGGAAGAATCTCAAATGAGAGACTAAGAAGCTTTGATTTTCTTTCATAAATGGTAGGAAAGCACAGAACATTTTCCAGCGAGGATTTACACAATAAAAGCAGGTTTTCAGAAATTCAAAATGTCACGTCATTATGGAGGGTCAATCATGGCTTAAGGTGGAAAGTTCTTGGTTCAGTTTAGCAGTTCTGGTGTAAAGTGATGAAAATCTTAAAAATGGGTAGTGGTAATAGGAATGGAAAGGACAAATCAATTCAAGAATCATGTGAAAAGATTCAATAGAATTTGATGACACAGATAATTGAAATTGGAGGAAAGATAAATGAGTGAAAGTTGATAAGGCTTCCAGGCAGTTGGTTTCAAAAATGTTCTCATCACCTTGAAAATGATCAAATTATAGAGGAGGTAAAATTTTAGAGTAAAACAATTCATTTAATTTTATGAATGGTAATTGAAACTCTGGATCCCTTTAGGTGATTGATAATTACACAGCCCACAGCCAGCAGATATTTTAAAATTGAGGGCTCGGTTTCAGGAGAGAGATGGTACTGCTAAATTATGTCTAGGGGTCATCTTAGAAGTAACACCTCAAGCTTTGACCATGAATGTGATCACAAAGGAGAAAAGTTAAAAGAGTTTAGAACACAAGACTAAGGATTAAGTCCTGGGAAAATGACCTAATTTATGGAGGAAAAGGAAAAGCGGCAAGTAGTGAGGTAAGCAGGTACAGTCAGAAGGAACATTGAGTCTAGGAGAAAATGATTGTCATGGGGAGGGGGTGAAGCCTGTTAGAGGCTTCAGTGATCAAGGGGAAGTAACTCCTTAGCTATAGAAAAGGCAATTCAGTATTGGTTTTAGTAGCTTCTTCTGAGCCTGGTTGAAAGCTGAGATAAATAGATTAAATGGATAGATGATGATGATGATGATGATGATGATGATGATGATGATGATAATAATAACAACAACAACAACAATATAATAAAATGCTAAGGTATTTCAGCAACACTGTATGGGCTCTTTGATAGCTAAAATGCCAGGGGGATAAACTGGTAGAATCAGGAACAGAACCAAGAAGGAAGTCTAAGACCTTTACAAAAGAGTGGGAGGAGACTTGCAGGAAGAAGATCACCATGAATAAAATCTTTGAGAGACTGATGGCACTGGGAACATAACTAGGAAGTGGAGGTACTTACAAACTCACCTGTACATAAAATTTAAAGCTCCAAATCTAACTACATGTAGAAACAGATTTAAAAAAAATACAACAACAACAAATTAAATGTGTGACTACTGGACCTAGTGTTGAAGGAGCTACTTCTGAATGCAACTGAGTTTGAAAGTGAATTTAGTGAGCATAAATACAGAGCAGAAACTAAGATACTTCCAGAGCTCAAGATAAGTTTGATGTGGACTCATTTCTTCTTTGAGATAATTGTGACTGAGGCACAGAGAACAGGGATATTTATATATAGTTTCTATACTTAGAACCAAGCACAAATGTCCTGTTTTTATAAAAGTCCACTGTTCTCCTTCTCCAACAGGTTTCCCCTGCAGAGGTATGCAGTAGTGTGTACATTTTGTTTCAGTAGCTGCTTATCTTAGTGAAATATTGAGCCATGTGGATTGCATGCTTGCTAGTTGTGCTAATGAGAGATGGGAATGGGGAAAGATAGACAACCAGATAAAATGGTTGCCTCAAAAAGGCTGTGTTTTCCAGTTTTTTGTTTAAACATTTTAAATTGCTAATTACCATTCAATCACTGTTTTAATTTTTCTTTTCTTTTTTTTCCAAATATTTTTGAACTCATGGGAAAGAAATGGCCCTGCCTAGCATGTTTGAGTTGCTGAGGTCCAGTTACCCCAAAATGCTCAAGTCTGTTCTCAGAAAAGTTTTTGCTGTAAGCTAATGATATCAGAATCTAGTTGAATGGGAAACACAATCTTGGATAAAAGTTTCTTCCCCACTGGATTTCCTGAATATAATAGCAATGCGATTAGCACATTTTCCCAGTGATTGAGTTGGCATAGATCCATAGATTTATAAATAGAATTTATTGTGAAAGTTACTGTGCTACTGGGGTAAGTGACTATTGCAATTTGATGATAGAATGTGCTCTCTGAAAATAAACTATTATATGCCTTATATTCTGTGGCCATCTGAGGACAAAGAAGGACAGAAGATACAAGTGAGTTTTGTTTTCAGTCAATTCTACAGTTATGAACAACCAGATATAGTTAACATTTGGCAAATTGATATTTTACTACCACTATATTTTCAGTTGCGTTAATAGAGCAGGTTGGGGGTAAATGGCAATTTCAAATGTTTCACCATTTCGCTGTCTTCAGGCAGTCAAATGGTGACCAGTTGGAGTGTGTCCAGATTTCCACTGATGTCTCCTCAGGAGAGCAATAGACTCATGGAATTTGAATACCATTTAGAGTTGGCCACCAATCTGTGCCTCAATCTAATCCTCATAAATTAAGATTCTTATTTACTGCATTCAGATTAGACTGATGGTGACTTTCTGATGTGAGCCCTGTGACGAAGAACCTTTATGTAATTGAGAATATCACCCTGGCCATCACCACAGAAGCATAACTCATTTCCGAAGGATAGAGTTGATTGTTGCAACTAGACAAAAACTGTTTTCCATGAGATTGACTTCAATGGTCCTTTGTGCTTTGTCATCCAGTCAAAATTGTAATAGTGAGAAAACATTTTATCTTAAGCAGAACAGTATTTAATGCTTCCTCTTAAGCCATCGGCTGTTTTCCTAGTCACTGAGTTTTCTGCCAAGCTCATCCATGAGCATGCATGTGACTGTATGTAACTGGCTTGGGTTTTATACACGGAGAGCAGTCTTTACATTGCATTTCTTTCTCCTTGATAGTCTAGCTCCACAGTGAGAGCCTATCACACTAGTAAGTCACGAGTGACCATGAGCCCTGGCTTCAGCTCCCAGTGGAACAGCAGCCAACCAGCCTGGAATACATACTCCTTCCCAAGAGCCAGCTTGCACTACCAGTCCCATGCCAGCTATACCTACTGTACTGGACACCCTGCTGTAAGTACCTGTTCTTCCATATTTAGTACATTGGATGCTTTATGCAGGTACATTTTATAATTAGAGCTGCTGTTTCTCTGTTAATTGGGCTATTTTTCTAATGAATATGTTGCTCTTGGGTACAAGAGATGAGAAATGGGGAATGTCTTAAGTGTTTAAGTGGCATATGTTTGGATGATCTTTGCTGAAAATTGGTACTTCATTTAAAGTTATTTCTAGGTAACATAGGGAGGAAGAATTTTCAAATGGTGTGGTGAGGAGACAAAGGTTTTGGGTCTCTGATTTTATCCTCTGGTTTCCAAGGTCTGTCCTAAGTATTTTTGTTTGTATTCTATTGTGTTCATATCTATATAGATAGATATATGCATATGTAGAATTTATACATATACATGTGTGTATATATATGCATATTTATGTGTGTGTGTATAAATATATATGTGTGTGTGTGTGTGTACTTTTCAAAATAGGCATTATTAGCATCATTTTAAGGGGTAGTGAAATAAGTTCAGAAAAATTTAAGTACCTTACTTCAAGCTCTACAGCTTGTAGTGGGCCTGAGATTCAAACTCCAGCTGTTTAACCTTCCACCCTTATTCTTGTCCATTGTAATACACTACACTTTCTCAATGACTCTGTGTATTTATTTACATCCAAGGACAATTACCAGATAAAGGAACATTTGTCTTTACGAAATACCTAATTTTAGGTTTAGGGTTAGGGATGAAGATTAGATGCCATCCTATCTTAGAAATCATTAGGAACATTGTAGGTTTATAGTCACTTTCTATGCTTTAAAAATCAGCACCTACCTGATAATTTTCTTTTGTGAGACCACTTAGAATCAAGGGAGTCCAGTAAGAAAAATAGAAGCAAAAAGATTAGAGACTCTTTAGAAAAAGAGTTATGGGTGTTATACTTCTGATTTTAGGGATACTCTAAGGATGAACTTTAAAACCTACTTGATATTCTTCCATTAATCCAACATTTAAACTTTCTTCCAAATTTCCTTCCCATGCTTTGATCAGATGACACTAAATTCTTGACTCTAAGATCAGTACTCATTTAGCTGTACTACTTCTTAGTAAAAAGAACTACATCATCCAAAAATAAGCCAGTGGTTCAATACAGGAGACTGTGAGCCAGGGTAGGATAACAACATCCCAAAACATGATCTATCTCATAGTATTTTCTAGGATCCATTTTGCAAGTCAAAGTACTAGAGAAATAGCTGGTGAGAGTAGATTCCACGGTTGCCATGCAGCATAGTATCCAAAGAGGTTTTATGGCAAAAACTGCAGAAAAGGAACCCTTGTCTGAACATATTCCCAGTGATTTTCTTGACTCATAAAATTTAGCAGGCTTTAGCAGAGCTATAAATGCTTTACCCATCTTGTGAGATGCTGGTCCTTCCTCCAATTCACTAGTTGGGTTAAAGATTTCCAGCTCTTTGTTTTGTTTGCAGAGGAAGCAGCTGACTCAAAGGGCTGCCTTTGGCCCCCATTTCCCTATTACCAAGGAATCCTGATATCCCCCACAAGTGTGTGAATAGTTAACTTGACACTGATAGCCTTGTTAAAATCTCAGAACACAGGGTGGCCTCTACCTGACCAAATAAGTGTTTTTTCAGAGTCCTTTTTTACATCACTGTATTAGTTTCCTATAGTTGATGTAACAAACAACCTCATATTTGGGGGCTTAAAACAATAGAGATTTATTGTCTTACAGTTCTGGAAGTTAGAAGTCTGAAATGACTTTTACTAAACCAAAATCAAGGTGTTGACAGGGCCACACTCTTTGATGAGGAAAAGCTGGGTTTTTTTTTTTTTTTTTTGTTTGTTTGTTTGTTTTTTTCCACCTCTGGAGCTACATTCCTTGCATATTTTGGCTCATGGGCCCTTCCCTGATCTCTAAGGCTGACAGGACAGCATCTTAAGTCTATTTCTGCTTCTGCTTCATTTTCACAATTGCCTTCTTTGTCTGTGGTCAGGTTTCTCTATACCTTCTTCTTAAAAAATCACTTGTGATTATATTTAAGCCCCCCACCCCATGATTAGGATCATCTTCTATCTAAAGATTCTTAATTGCATTTACCGAATTCCTTTTATCAGGTAAAGTAACACAGGTTCTGAGGAGTAGGTCATGAACAACTTGGTAAACCATTATTCATACTATCACAATATGAATATTGTGGTAATGACTCAGTGCCTAACTTCTGAGACATTAGGAAAGTACTTAGTATTTCTTAAAACTAGTGAGACTTACCTTACTGAAGGAAATAATGAAAGGTATTCATTAATAATGGAGCATAGAAATTGAATTTATGGCAATTCAAAATTACTGGAACCATAAACAAAAGTTTGATATTTTCTGAAACACTGTATCTTTCCACTTCTAAAATGAAGTCAATGGTAACAATGCACCTGACAACACCTCTAATAGCATGTATTAAAAGAAAATGTAGCACAAGCATATTAAAGTTTAATTTATTGCATTAGTTAATGAAGAATTCAGTCAAAGGAAGAAATCATGTTCAGACATATAGAATGGCTACTTCAACTTGGGATATAAAATAGCAAAATAGTACTCAAAATGTTCAAGTAGGACAGTCCACATCCTAAATATAGGATATTCTTTTTATTGTTTAAGGAAGCTACCAATGCAAATTTCTTCCCTAGTTATATTTATTTGAAGCACATTTCCTTCATGAAATATTTCTAACAGCTTCCAAATAATATGTTGACTGGTATGTTGGTGTGATCTTCCATTTGACACTTTTGTCACTAGATAGATGATAACACTATCTGCTTTGTGACTTGATATAAAGAATGCCATCAGATTTCCAAGAACTTCCTATTAATTGATAGCTATTATGTGACTAGGGCTCATGTTAATCACAGAAAAAAGAGATTCTTTGGCTACCCTCACACTAGCTGTCCATTCTTCCTGCATCTGCTCCTTTTTGGCAGGTATTTCCTCACACCTGAAATGATGCTATCATTTGGGAGACTTTAGGGGGATGGAGAGAGCAGAAAAGTAGGAAGTTTAAAAGTAGATAGGGGCTCTGGGCGTGATGGTACACACCTGTAATCCCAGAGGCTTGAGAGGCTGAGTTCAAAGACAGCCTCAGCAATTTAGTGAGGCCCTAGGCAACTTAGCAAGACCTTGTTTGTATATGAAAAGTTTAAAAAAAAAAAGGGGGGGGGGTAGTGGGCTGGGGATGTGGCTCAGTAGGTAAAGGGCCCTGGCTTCAATTCCCTGTGCAAAAAAAAAGTAGATAGGGATGCTCTGGTCTTAGTTGCCAAGGCCAGGAATGATGATTTTGTTTGTTTCTCCAGTGAGGATGTAAGCTATGACTCCACACTCCACTGGGGCTAATTGGAAGACAGCTTGTACAAACATGAGGCAGTGAGCAGGGAGAGCTTAGGAGTGACCAGGGAGACAAAGCAGAATGGGATAAAGGGAAGAAGAGGTAAAGAAAATGTAAAAAACAAAACAAAACAAAAAAAAAAAACCAATAACAAAATAAAAAGAAACAGTATGCTCAAAGATGCTGCCCTGAGGCCTTGTCTGTCCTTCAAGAGAAGAGGCAGGTATGGACGGCAGAGTTGACAGAGTGGTACTCAATTTCTCTTTAAAAAAAAAAATCAAAACAAAAATCCCTTCAAAAGAAAGGGTGAAGACATGGCACTGCCTTGCTGGAGGACTCTCTCTTTCATCATTAAAAAAGGCTCACAGGAGGTTCCTTCCCTAGAACTTTGTTTACAGAGCACAGGGACAATTTCCCAATTGCCTTCCAGGAGAGAAATTAGTGTCCCCTAACATCACTAGAGTGGGTATCACCACACAATGAAGCATCATATCTATGACATCTGTTCATATCTAGGGCATCTGATAACCCTAGTGTGGGCTGCTTCCTGAGTTCAGGTCCTACTTTTCTACATCAGCAGGAGCAAGTATTTCTTTAGCAATTGATAATAACAGAAGAGGCTGCATGCCTCCTTTCTCTTAATTGAGGACTTTTATACTTCAAGAAAATATACTTTCTTTGAGAATAAATATAGTACCCTCGGTAACAGTTCCTCCAGCTCTCTGTTCTAATTCCTAAGTCAGAAAGATGATTGAATACCACATTGACTACCACAACTGGCTTTTTTGTAATATCTGGAGATGACACACAAATATTGGAACTTAGATCATTAATTGTCTTCATTGGTTATCCAAATTATTCTAATCTATTTATTAATATGTGCAGAAATGTTTCAGTACTTTGACAACCAGTATGGCTGGGCAATAGTTTAATAATAGTTCTGCATAAACTTTTGAGGCTAATGGATAACTTGGCTAGGGGTATGGAAAATGGACATTTTTTTAGGGAAATAATGATCAGATGGTCAACTTCTTTGATTTCTCTTTTGTAAGCTGATTTGCTGGTAACTCAGCAGTATTCTAGTGCTATGGTCACCATATTCCAGTTTTCCTGGTTTATGCTTATTTCCTAGCATAGTTATTAATAGTGTCTCCTCTTGCTCTCAAAAATGTTCAGGTTTAGAAGATATATGATCTCCCTACCATAGCCTGTTCCAAAAAAAATAATAAAAAAAGCATATTCTATGCACATAAATCTTACTGTAGCCCATTGCCTCAGGGTATAGAAGCTCCCCAGGAGAGCACCAACAAAGGAAATGCCTCATGTAATGATTAATCAGGCACCATAAGCCAATGGGGCTTCCAGTCTTTCCCAGCCATGTGTGTGTCAAGTGCTGAGGGAGAAGAATAGTGTTATCATGGTCTGAAACTTACAGCCTTTGCAATTATTTAAACTTATAATGAGAGTTTCAGATAACTTATAAATGAGAAAGATGGTATGTAATTTTTCAAAATTCTTCTAGGAACATGTGACTAAACCACTATTTAATGCTATTTAAAGATACTACTCAAAGCTATTCTTCCTAAACTTTTTTTTTTTTTTTTTTTTTTGCAAAAATCACATCATGGAGGTCATTCTTAGAGGAAGGAGTGCTACAAACTCAGGATTCTGGCTGCCCTCAGCCTTGCCAAGCTTCTTCTCAGCATGCCTATATCTCCTTGTAGCATATACTGTCCAAGGCTTTCATTTCCCCCTCACAAGATCTCCAAGACAGATTGTACAAAGCAAATGGCAACATGATTGCCTTTATTTGCAGGTGGAGCAGGAAACTCTATCATGGTCATTTTACTCCTCAGAACAGTATATCCAACTGACAGTGGTTTCAAAGGGAAAGTTGCATTTTAACCGTTTTGAATAAAATGTCTGGATGTGGAGATGCGCTTTTATCTTTGTGGAGGATGACTGCAATAATACCATCCATCCTATACCCTCCTTTACAATGTATCCAATCATTCCCCAATCTGGCTGCCCTTGGGACTCACTTCTAATACAGAAGTGATGCTGTGTGATTTCTGGATGTAAATTAGAAGAGGCCATGCAGTGCTTACTCCTTCTCTTATAAAGTGTACCTCCTGAATGCTCTCTCTCTCTCTCTCTCAGGTGTGTCCTCTATGAACCCAGTCACTGTTGTGAGGAAGCCTAATGCCACATGGAAAGCCCAACCTATAGGTTCTCTGGGAAATAGATTCAGTTGAGCTCAGCCTTTCAGGGACCAGACACATGACTGAAGGAGACTCCAGATGACTCCATCCTATAACTCTGACCCGCTTTCAAGTACCAGTGTCTTCCCATGAAAAGCTTCAGACACGAGAGAGCAGAAACAAATCATTCCCACTGCATACTGTATACGTTCTCAATCTTCAGAAACCACGAGCATAGCAAAATACTTATAGCTTTAAGCTACTAAAACTGGAATAGTTTGTTTTTCAGCACTAAGAACATGAACTATAAACTTGAGCATGTTCATAGGCATTAGGTCACATACTATTTTTTTTGTTTGTGTATGCAGAAAACACTTAAAAATCTACATGCCTAGCAATTCTTAATGATATAATACATTGTTATTAACTATAGTTACTACAGTGTACAATGATCTCTTAAATTTATTCTGATACATTGTATGCTTTGACTAAAATCTTCCAAGCCCTCCCCTCTCCAGCTATCATTTTACTCTCTACTTTAGACTTCAGTTTTAAATTTGCTAAGACTTGTCTGTGGCTTACCGTATGATTTATATCCTGGAGTATGTTCTGTGTGTACCCTTGAGAAGAAAGTGGATTCTGCTGCTATTAGATAGAATGTTCTACATGTATCTAATAGGTCCATTTGGTTGAAAGTATAGTCAAGTCTGATATTTCATGATAGCATTTTAGGCTTTCTCTAGCCTGTTCCTCCAAACTTCTCCCATAAATCAATTCTAAAGTCCCTTCATATCTTCAGTTATAGTTACAGTAGTGATCACCACACTCATCAGTACCAATTTTTCATGCTGGCCAGCTTTGTGTTACTAGAATGAAATAGCAGAGACAATTATAAAGGGAACAGTCTCCTTTAGCTCATCATCTTGGAACTTCCACCCCAAGATCAGGTGACCTCCTATTCTGGGGAACCTCTGTTGGGGTACTGCCTGGCAATAATGGGAAGCGTGTGACAAACTGCATACATCATGAGCCAGAAAATAGAGAGACTGTCAGGTCAGAATTATGCAATCCCTTTCAAGGACATGCCCCAAAATAAAGATCTCCCACTAGATTTTACCTCTCAAATGCTCTAACATCCACCAATAATGCCACTCTGATCCTTTAACACAGGGACTTTGTAGGGACATTCATATAAACTGTATTGCACTGTATATTTTCAAATACATTGTATTCTTGGTCTCAGGTTCTTGTGCCTAATCCTAATCAATTCTGTTGTTGATGATTTACATTGCATTTTTTATTTCACTTATTGTGTTTTTCAGCTCCAGAATTTCCATAAATACATATATATATACACATAAATATGTATATGTGTGTATATGAACATATATGCATGTATACATATATATATTTCTGTGTGTTAAATTTCACATTTTTTTATTCTCCTAAGTTTACTTAATTGGTTCTGTTTTCTGGAAATTCCTTTAGCTTCCTTAAAACAATTATTTTGAATTATTTGGCAGTCGTTTTGTATATCTCCATTTCTTTTGGGTCAGCTATTGGTAAATTGTTGGATTCTTTGATGGTATTTGTATGTCCTATTATTTTTCATGTTTTTTTATTGCCTAGTGTTGATATCTGTGCATTTGAAGAAGTGGGAACTAATTCCTGTCTTTTCAGACTTACTTTGTATAAACCCTCACCAGTCCATAGATTCTAGAAACGTTATGTAGCATGGTCTAAGGTTGGGTTTCTTGCTAGACTCCACAGGCAGGTTAACCATATTCTTGGATCAGCAGATGGACATGCACAGTGACCAGATCTACGAAGTGGAGTGTTGATTAGTTCTAAGGAATGAGATTAGAGTCTGTGTCCATAGGAACTGGACTGGCTTTAGGATGGGCCTTGAGCCTTAATTTGAAGGAGATGGTCAGGAGCTAGAATGGGCCTGACAACTGAGTCCATATGGATTGACCTTTAGCCTGATTATTCAATGTCTGGTCTGTTTTGGTGGAAGACTCACACCTGGAAAAACAGTAATGAATTTGGAGCTTGGGTCCACAGGGGTGGTCTTGGAGCCTTAGTCCTCAGTGTCTGGCCTGCCACCATGATCTACCTAGGGTCTACTAAAGCAGGCCTGAACCTGAGGTCCTCAGGATCTTAGAGGGACATGAATAAGCCCGGTGTCTAGTACTGCCCTGGGACTGAGACAGAACTTGGGCCCATGAGGGCTGGTCTGGAGCCTAGAATTGTCAGATGCCCTGGTAATCCTTGTCTGCTGCTGTTGACTCAGAACCTGGGTGAGCAGGTGCTAAAATTGAGGTTAGATCTGTGAGAGCTAGTCTGGGTCTTGCATCTCAGTGGTTGCTTTGAGACCATGGTATACTGGAGCAGTTCAGGAGCCTGGTTCTGTGAGGGCAGTCCAGATGCTACTGAGATAGACCTGGATCATGGATCTGCTAGAGCAAGTTTGGACCCTCATTCTACTGAAGCATTTATTTATTTGTTATGTAATAAATTCAAGGTTTTATTAGTACAGAGAAAGGGAATGGACATTTGCAATACGGACTCAGATCCATATTGTTTTGCTTCCCCCAGCATGCCCTTAGCCATCTCCTAGAAGATTAAGGCTCTTTGAAACAGCTTTAAAATTCCACACTATTTAAGTCAGCTTCTCCACTGCTGTGACTAAAAGACAAAACAATAACAATTTTAGAGGAGGAAATGTATACTGGGGGGCTCAGTTTCAGAGGTGTCAAGGCTGGCTCTATTCCTTTGGATTTGAGATGAGGCAGAAAATCATGTCAGAAGACTATAGCAGAGGGAATCATCTCACATGATGATCAAGAAACAAAGAGAGGGGGGGAGGGAGGACTCCACACACTGGATACAAAATATATACTCCAAAGGCATGCCCCCAGTGAACCCACCTCCTCCAGCCAAACCCCACTTGCCTTCAGTCATCACTCAGTTAATCCCATCAGGGATTAATTCACTGATTGGGTTAAGGCTCTCAAAACCAAATTATTTCTCCTCTAAGCCTTCTTGCATTGTATCACACAGAGTTTTAGGGGGAATCCCATATATTCAATCTATGTCACAAAATCCAATTCCCACTTATATCACAATATTTAAACACAGGTTAAATCATCTGTGATACTGCACTGTGTGGTTGGGTTGTCAATGCTATTTGTACATGAATCAAGGTGAAAACATTAGGAATTTCTATCCTAAATTCTCTTTGTTCTTTTGCTTAATCCTTCAGGGACTCTGGCTTTTTTCATAAAAATATGCTTGCTTCCTGATTATACTTTTACAGTTGTGTAGCAAGATTCCAAACCAATAGTTCTCCAATGTTAAGGGTATACCCTTATAAGACAGTAAGTTGAAGAAGCTATAGGAATATAACAACTCAATATGGACACTCTGGAATCAGACTGACATGGGTGTGCGTCCCAGCTCTGTTAGTAGCTGCATGACCTAGGGCAGTTATTGAATATCTCAGGGTCAACTTCTTTCTACATAAAATAGACAAATTATAGCTTTCTTCTTGTGAACATTGTGAGAATTTAGTGAGATAATATACATGAAGCTGTTTAATACAAGCTTATCCCTTTAAATCACATAATAGATAGAAGTTATATTGAAATTGGAAAGAACTCAATTTTAGTTTGATTCATCAGAGAAGGCTTATTATAGACTCCCCAGTTTGCACTGTTTGGGTGGCATCTTCTTTATGACTCTGGCACTTGGACTTCAACTTTTGAGAAAACTTCATGTACATGTAGAATTATTGACATCTTCCTGGAAATGTCAACCTTTTCCCTTTCTTTTCTGTTGAACATCTATAGCCAAGACTAGGAAGGTGCTAGAAATGTGGCTGTAGTTTGGTGTTTTTAGTGACATCTAAGAACTAAATTCCATTTGTTTCATGTGCTTTTCTTCCCATAGGCAGTGTCTTCCAGATAGGAGTGAGAATCCTATGCTGATTGTACCTCCTGACTTTTATTTTCCCCACAGGAAAAATCAGGGTCTGAGCTGGTGTACTTCTTTCTCTTTGTGTAGTCTCCAGTCATGATATTCTCCCTTGTGTGGCCTTTCCCCTTTTCTAATATTCCCTTACACTATCTCTTTAATGCTTGGATCAATACTATTTAATTCTGAGTATCCCAAGCAGATGTTTTGAATAATGGATTCACTCATGTATCAGGAGGTTCTGACCTCCTCTGTTTCTAAGACAATGTTGGAACTCTAGGCTGTGGTGTTTCATGTTGCTTGAGTCTAACTCTGATGATTTCAGTTTTGTATGTTTGACTTTCTTTAAAAAAAATTACCTGTCATGATCATACTTAAAATATTAACATTCAAATTGACTAATTATAATATATCCCATTTAATAGTAAATTTTTAAATTGTCAGTACAATATTTTCTTATAGAAGTAAACTATTTTCAAAGGCTTTGGTGGATAGCATGGAATCTTGTGCAATTTGGATATGACAAGTTGGGTGAGATTAAATTCTTTTTATGACAAGAAATCTGATACATGAGAAGAATTTGAAGATGATAAGAAAAGAAAAAGCGACACCATTGTTGCAAAAGACACATGAGATAGAAGAGTTTTGGTTTATGATCAGTGCTGTTCTAAATGCTAGGACTGATGCAAATGACCAGTTTTATCTGTTATCTGTTCTCTATAGGAGTGAAGTCTCCTGACACAATCTTACTAAGCTGAGTCTTTGAAAGAAACAATGACAAAATGTACTTTTATTATAAAGATTCCCTTTTGAAAAGTAAAATAATAATTTTAAACTTAAAAACAAAATGTTTCAGATTACATCCCCTCATCCTTTTAGGAAAGCCAAGTATCATCAATTACTTCTATGAAGGGACTTTCAATGCGGTTTCTTAAAGCCAAGCTGCTGCAATCACAGGCAGTGAACTTAAATGACACAAGCTTATCAGCTCAGCTCATTGGAGCATCTTTGTAATCATTCATGTATGAATATCCATTAAGATTGGTTCAGGCCTTTTTTTTTCCCCAAATATAAACTAATGCAGGTTATTTGAGGACAAACATTCAAACTTTTAAAATATACATTAAACAAAATATTCCTGGTCTCTCCTTCCCTAGCCATGAAGATAGTTATTTATCTTCCCAGACACTTTTTGGTTGTGGATATATATTCTTCAATAATTCTTTAAACTTACATGTGTATTTAATTATTAATACAGTAGTCACCTCCACCCATATCACCTTATCTGTGAGGGATTTATTTTAAGACTCCTAGTGAACACCCGAAACTGCAGCTGTTACTGACAATCTATTGGATAACTGAGGTGACTACTCAGTGACTGATAGGCAGGTAGCATATACAGTGTGGATACACTGGATGTATTTCATGCTGGAATGGTGTGGGCCAGCATGAAATTTCATCATGTGCTCAGCAGGGTGGCAATTTAAAATTTAGGAATTATTTATTTCTGAAATATTCAACTTAACATTTTCAGACCAGGGTTGGCCACTTGAGTTCCTGAAACCACAGGAAGTGAAACCACAGACAAGGGAAAACTTCTGTAAAATAGAAATAATTACAAAACAATCTAATAAAATGTATATCTTTAAACACAACAACCAGCTTTAGAAACAGAACATTATCAACACTTTTGACATTTCCATATACCTCTTGAACACATCCTATTTCTAGTTTCTAACCATAATCTAGGACTTTGCTTTAAACATTTCTTTGTCTTTATTCATGGTTTTGCCATTCATACATATTTTAAGATATTCCTACCTATGTTTGAACTCAATATGAATACAAAATGTACTATATGTGGGGTTGTGTAACTTTTTTTTTTCTCAGTGTTACATTTTTAAGGTCTATCCTTTTGATGGGAGTAGCTATAATTCATTTACTTTTGTTGATGGAGATATATATATATATATATATATATATATATATATATATATATATATATTCATCAACAAATATATTACATATATTACATTGTCCGAACACATCAGAATTTATTTATCCATTTTAATGTTGGGGAACATATGGGCTGTTCTGTGTTTATACTAGGATAGCAGTACTGTTGAGTTTCTGCTTCCTGGTACCATATTGGCTACCCCAAGGGTGTGGCATATTCAGTTGGCCTAGGCAATACCATATTGTGGCTGTACTGTGCTGTATGGTTGAATATGAGCCACTCCTCGTACCTCTGTGTGAAATCCCATATTGTACTACCTTTTCTTCATTTTCCTATTAGAATATTTGTCATTTTGCTTTATATAACTGGATAATAATCTTTTGTCAGCTCTGCATATAACAAATACTTTCTTGCTGCCAATTATATTTCATTCATTATGACATCTTTTGATGAGTAATTGTTGTTAGTTTGAATGTAGTCAAATTAATCAGTCTTTTATAAGTAGATGATATTTCCTATGTGTTTTTTTTCTTTTTTAACCATAAGGCAGATGGTGGTTTTCTTTCCTCTGCCTGTTTCCCTTCTAGTATATTCAAAGTGAAGAACAAAACTATCCCTTCTTATCATAATAAATTCACCCTCAGGAGTTCTTTTGTGATTTTTCTGTTGGAAGTTTGAGGGATGAACAACTGAGGTCAGACATTCAAGGCATTGTATTGCATGTCTACCATTCTCTTTCCTTGTGTCGGTCCTCTTCTGTCTTTGCCTGGCCTGTGGAGTCATTGAGAAGTTCTCTGATAACAATAATGCCACACTTCCTCAAGTCCTTTGGGACCTCAGATTCTACCCCAGGCAAGCTTACCAAGGGATTTCTTTGGAACAAATAGAGTGTTATCCTGAAAGAATTTTGGTGAGATATAAATCAGACTTACCAGAGATGAAAGCCCATTTCACTTACTATTTAGCACATTCCTTTTGTTTAACAACCTGTATGAATCTTCTTTTCCTTCCTTTGAATTTTGGCATAAAGTATTATAACATGGCTTTATGAAGAAGTATTTAAATCTTCCCTTATTAGGGACACTTCAGGTGGTCTCAAGTCATTCTGAATTACTATAATGAATGTATGTACATTGCTTCCATATGTGTGTACATGTGCACATATGTACGCACAGATCCTTATATAATTATAATGTTGTTTCTTTAGAGTTTTTATAAAGGTGGAATTGCTATACCTAGTCCTATTTTCATTTAAAATTCTTACTGCAACTCTTATGCTATTTTCTAGCCTGTCTTAGATATTGTCATTCAATTAGACTTTTGTTAATTTGGGTGAGAATGGTATTCTATTGTTTTAATTTGCATTCTCTCATCACTGGATAAGCCAACATTCTTTTCAAATGTTTATCCACCATTCATAATTTTTTAAATACTTCAACTCCTTCCTTGAATGAAAGTAGAGTGATAATACAAAGCAAAGCAACTAAAGAGATATTTTGCACTTTACTGAAATTGTATTTTCATCATAAAGGCAATAAAATAAATGTCACCTGAATATATACATTTTGTGGATATTTATACTTCACCTAAAAAAAAAGATCACAAACCTAAGCAAAAGTAAATGGATTCATTTGGGTTTGCTACCTGAAATCTTTTATTCTGTGTTTAAAATAATGGGGGAGAAAAAGCAGTTCCTCCAAAGTTTTCTCATATGATCCACTAAATTTTTGTAACAAAATTGTAAATCAACAGATGCCAGATTAAACAAAATACAACAAAATGCCTGTTAATTTATTATTGTAAATATTCTTCTGTACATGTTATATACTCAAGATTCTAATCTCTATTCAATATAATCAACATTCAGTGAAAACATTTTTAAATGTTAATGACTGAATATAATAAAGGTTATAAAAAACAGGGAAATTACAAACTTCAGAATAAGAGGGAATACTTGGAAGGCATATATATGTCTGCTTTCCTATTCATGTTCTTTTTCTGAAATTAGATAGTATATTCTCAGGGATTTGAGTACATGCTATATAATTTCTCATATTTATGCAATATTTCTTAAAAGTTAAAACCTCAGAGCTTGCCTTTTTCCATTTCTACCGTGGCACATAAAAAAGGATTACCACTCTCAAGCTTAATGATCACATCTGAGAGATTCAAATGCCAGTGCATTTGGCAGCAACTTAGTGCAGGGTTTGTGGAGCCAGTTCACCAGTACTGAGTAGCTTGGATGCCTGTACCTAATCTGGCAAAGGGAACACTGATGAAAGCAATTACTCAAATTGTTTTAGTTCATATGGTCCCTCAAGTAATGAAAGTTCTTCAAGGCATATGCTGAAAAGGTAGAAAAGTAGGGTGGCATAGGACTGAAAGAATCGACTCCAAACCACTTATGTAAAACATTATTTAAAAATTTAGGCAACTGTTTTCTTGATGGATGGTTGGCATAGGTTATGATATAGCCTTGGTGCTTGTAACCTTCTACTACTTTCTAAATTAAGAAGATGAGTTTCTGAAATTTCCTGAAGTTGCATTATTGAGGGAGGCCTGAGGATAATTGTGATGGAATTCATGTGACCATATAGCTCACTTTAAAGTTAATCCAGGAAAAGGCTAGAGATTGTCATTTTGGGATTTAATCACCACGAATGTTCATCACACAGTTTTGTGAAGCACTTCCTTCAGGGTGGTGAGAACTGTCTTGTTTAAAGAAACAAAACTTCTTGTGGCAGATTTTTACTGATGGGTGTGGAAGGGGTGGTATGTATTAAATGGATATACATTTGGATCTGGTGTTGGCTCTGCGCTCACTGTAAGGTACCACAGCAGAGATTTACCCTCTAGCAGTGTTGCATTCAGTGGAGCGATAACACCACTATCAGTGGCAGTTAAAACATTTATGGCACAATTCATTTAGACTTTTATGAGTCCTTCATATTCCCTTTATGATCCCAAACAAGAAATGTCAGTGCAGGGAATGAGTAACACTGTACACAGAAATCGCTTTGATTTTCTTTTTTATATTAATATTCACTAACCTTCTAAACCCAGGAGATGTAGCTTTCTAAACCTCAAGCACTGTGTCTGTCGTGGAGGAGTGTCTTCTGAATGGAATTTCTTCCTGCAGAATGACATTGTCTGGTTTGATCCATCTTGAGAGAATATATTTTAGACACAGGGAATTGATATACTGTAAAACATAATACCATTAATTTAATTATTTTGCTTATTGATCCAGTACTATATGCACATTAGTTGGGGACCTACTATGTGCTGGGCAGCTTTCTTGTTCCTATAGTGCATTTGTTGAGTTATTTATAGAACTCATTGCTGTGACAAACAAATTCTCTAAATTAAGGCTAATAAATAGAACCTTATTTCTTATTCATGTGAAGTCTACTTGGGGTTTGAAAGTTTTTTTCCACATGGTGATTAGGGTACTTTTTTTCAATATACTCCCTGACTTTGCAGTCCCCTAAGACCTTGGAGTCATGCCTAGGATCCCTTCATTTGACTTGCAAAGAAGAGAGGAAAGAATAGAGAATCGCAATTAAGGGTTCTTTGTGGAACTGGCCTTGAAGTGGTGCACATCACTGCCACCACATTCCATTTTCTAGGACTCAGCTATGTGGTCATGCTGATTGCAAAGAAAGCTGAGAAGTTTGGTATAGCCTCAATTCCTGGAAGACAGAAAGCAAGTTTGGTAAGCATAAAGCCAGTCTCTGCCTGATGAGCTCTAATATTGAACAGAGCAGATGAAGTTTCTACTTATATGGAGTAACTTTTTTGGTATAGCAAGATAAACATGTTAACCAATAAGAATTACAAGTAGTTTCCAGTACCAAAAAACAAAACCACAGTGCAGAGTAATAGGACTCGGGATGAAGAGAAGAGGGAAAGGAAGCTCTTCAGTATAGCATGATGAGAGAGAAATTTCTGTTAAGATGAGATTCCATCTGAGATCTGAATGAAGAGAAAGTTGGCATACAAAGACCTAGAGGAAAAACTGTCCAAACAGAGACCAAAGGGCAGAATCTAAACAGGCTTGACATGTTCAGAGGACAGAAGGAATCCAAGTCTGGCCAAAGCTTATTGACTAAATTGGAAGAGGGATAGGTGAGCAGAGGGAAAAACAGAACCACGTGTTCAATGCATCTCCTGGAGGACTTCACGGATGCTATGTACAGGGATGTTTGCTAAGAATTTTGGAAGCATACCTTTTCGCAAACCTGCGAGATGGGTTTGACTGTCCTTCCTTTTAGGGACAAACAAATGAAGTTCCAAAGAGTTGAAATAACTTCTATGAGTTTGCACAGCTGATGAAGTAGAGTTGGATTAACACCTAAGTCTGTTTGATTGCCACTCCATAGCCCATTTTTCTAACCACAATGCAACCATGCTTTAACAAAGTTCCTGTTTAATACTGACAGCTTTTCTATTTCTTGCATGCAACAATGCAGAGCAGTGCACTCTTCTGTCTTAAAGATTTCTGACAACTCAAAACCACTGGAACTGTTCCGAAACCAATGAATGCTTCAACAAACAAAGGCATTTAAAATATTTTCATTGAAAATTTTTTCTTATAATATACAGGCTTTACTCATATTAAGAATTTTGGTCACATTTATCATTGTCAACTATGGACTATTGTTGTATAAGGGAACCTGTGAAATTTAATCCAAATCTTTTCATACAGAAGTCCTTCTGTCAAACACTGCTTCCCTGAAAATGTATTGCAACTTCACTGCAGATTAGACTAAGGAATATCCAAAGTACCTTTTTGTAGCCTATTCCTTTCTTTTTTTTTTTTTTTAACTGCCATCTTGCCTGCTGTTTTCAGAGTTTATAGTTGTTTTTAGTACCTCTAATGTCATGCTCATGTTTACTTTCCTGTTTTCTAGTTTTCTCTAATTTATCAATTTAATTTCAAACTGATTCCAAAGCACAGATAATAGGTTAGATCACTATCAGTATGGGCATCTCTCACAGTACACTGTAAATCCTCATCAGGTGGAGGATGAAAGGTGGCACAGAGTCCTGTGGTTTGATCTTCATGGCAATATATTCCATTGCCTTTCATCATATTTTCTACACATGATGCCTTTTGTCTGCCTGAAGAGGACAAGTAAAAACCTCACTTTTGAATTCTAGGATACAAAAATGCTTCAACTGAGACATTTGTCTAAAAAAATGTCGTCCTTTGCTTCATTTTCTGATGTGGGATCACCATAGAACAAGCAATGCTGCAGTGTGGAAAATACCTTCCAGTCTCCTTTAGTCTATAAACACATGAGAGAGTCAGGAAATTTTTAAAAACACAAACTTTTTTTGTTTGTTTTACTTTAAAGTAAAAATGTTTAAAACTTTTTTATAATTTAATTTATTTACTTATTTTATATATGACAGTAGAATGCATTCTAATTCATATTACACATATAGAGCACAAATTTTTCCTATCTCTGATTATATACAAAGTATATTCACACCAATTCCTGTCTTCATACATGTACTTTGGATAATGATGTTCATCACATTCCAGCATCATTTCTAATCCTGTGCCCCCTCCCTTCCCCTCCCACCCCTCTGACCTATCTAGAGTTTGTCTATTCCTCCCATGTTCTCCCTCCCTAACCCACTATGAATCAGCCTCCTTATATCAGAGAAAACATTCATCATTTGGTTTTTGGGGATTTGGCTAATTTCACTTAGCATTATCTTCTCTAATCCATCCATTTACCTGGAAATGCCATGATTTTATTCCATGCACAAAACTCAACTCAAAATGGATCAAGGACCTATGAATAAAACCAGAGACCCTGTATCTAATAGAAGAAAAAGTAGGCCCAAATCTCCATTATGTGGGATTAGGCCCCAACTTCCTTAATAAGACTCCTATAGTGCAAGAATTAAAATCAAGAATCAATAAATGGGATGGATTCAAACTAAAAAGTTTCTTCTCAGCAAAAGAAACAATCTGTGAGATGAATAGAGAGCCTATATCTTGGGAGCAAATTTTTACCTCTCACACATAAGATAGAGCACTAATCTCTAGGGTATATAAAGAACTCAAAAAGCTAAACACCAAAAAATCAAATAACCCAATCAATAAGTGGGCCAAGGACCTGAACAGACACTTCTCAAAAGATGATATACAATCAATCAACAAATGTATGAAAAAATGTTCAATATCACGAGCAATTAGAAAAATGCAAATCAAAACTACTCTAAGATTTCATCTCACTCTAGTCAGTATGAAATTGTTTTTACAAGAAACTAAACATATAGAAGCATGCCTAATGACTGAGGGCAGAAGCTGATAAGTCTTTTAGAAGGAAATAAAAGTCAGGTGATTTCTACCAACAGACTGCTTGACTCTTCTTATTTATTTATTTTATTTGTTTAGTTGTAGGTGGACATAATACATATATTTTATTTATTATTTTTTTTTTATTTTTATGTAGTACTGAGGATCAAACCCAGTGCCTCACAGATGCTAGGCAAGAGCTCTGCCAGTAAGCCACAACCCCATCCCTGCCTGTCTCTTCTTTAAGGTCCTCCTTTCCTATGTATTTCTATACAGGTGACACCAGCCCATGAACAGAGAATGTAGTAACCCTAAATTTGTGGTACAGCTAGGTTTTAGGTATTTATCCTGAAGAAGTAAAGTCATCATACTATGGCAATGCATGCCTACCCCTGTGTAGAGCAGTAGAATTCACAATAGCCAAACTGTGGAACCAGTCTAGGTGCCTGTCACTGAATGGATGGATAATGAAAATATGGTATATATACACAATGGAGTTTTATCAGCCATAAAGAAGATAAATTTATGCCATTTATAGGATAATGAATGGAACTTAAGAACATCATGTTAAACAAAATAAAACAAATTCAGAAAGTCAAGGCTCATATATTTTCTCTCATATGTGGATGATAGAGAGTAAAAAGAAATAGGTGGAAGGGGGAGCGAAGGAAAGGGGAAATACTGGGAAATGATATTGGCTACATTATATTATTATTTTGTGTGCATGTATGAACATGGAACAATGAATCCCACCATTAGGTATAACTATAATGCACCAATAAAAAACAATGTGGAAAAGAAAAAAAAAGCTTTCCCTGTAATTCTTTTCAAATGAATTATTATCTTTATGAGTTGCAGACAAATTCATAGATTTTTTTCTATTTCTGCATTTCTACATCATAAAGTCATTCTCATTGTTTTATCTTTTATCCCTCTATGTACTCTTCCTGGTCCATGCGCCTCAGTGTTTCCTTCTCCCAAGCAAATGCATTTTAATTTCCTTGGACCTGAGATACTTTCTAATTCTTTTGAGTCAAATGGTGCTCCCCTTCGAGGAATGAAGAGCATCATTTAAAATTTTCTTAATTTTGAACTTAGTGGAGATATAAATTCCTCCAACAAGTCCTTTCTGACTCTCTTCTCTTCCATATTGGAACACTGGTACAGGCTTGTGTATATACATTGTACTATTGAATAAAGTTACATAAATTTGTTTCTGGGGAAAATGTGGTTTTAATTACAAAGTATTTTTCAAAGTCCTTTTAAAACACATAGGATACTTCTGAATTGGAATGACTTTATACTTATTCATTCTTTTATTCCTTCTTTTGAAAAACGTTTATTGATCCACATATATGGGGTATAGAAGTGAACAAAATATTGGCACTAAAGAGTTCACAGTTAATGGAATCAGATGCACTTACAGACCATTACACTCTCAAGACAAAGGGTAAATTAAAGTCGGTGCAAAGTATCAGAGAAACACCAAACATAAGACAAATAATTAACTGCCTTTGCTTCTAACCAAGATGACTTTGCAGAATAAAGAACGTTTGGGTGAACTCTTGGAAAGTTCAGATTTAGCCATATGAGGGGAACATCATTATAACAGACAAAAGGAAGGCAAAGGCCTATTTCTTCATGCATCATAAGTTATTCAGGGTCCAACTGCATCCCTAGCATGAAAGTATTGGACTAAATGAGTTCATGTCTCTCTCCAAGTTCTATTCCCCTAGGATTTCTATGGTGCTACAAATCCCTGCTTCATACAAAGTTAGGTCTGTTCTGGTTACTGATCCTCCACAAGACATGATAAAGAGGTTTTATTTCTTCTCATCTACTTGTAGCTTGAAGTGCTGTGTTGAGAAGAATTGTAATATCACATGTAGGTTCATCAAAATAAAGAGTTGTGATAGATTACTAATGCCTATTCTGGTGAGGAGGAAGAAGTGAAGATATATGCATCATATATTCATGACACTTTTTCTAGTCTTAGGAGTTAAATTTAGTCAGTTATCCAAAACCTAATAGAAAGTTGGATAAATGAATGAAAGAAACATGTAACCCAAAAACCAGAGTGTTATTTTATAGTGAGTTATATCATTAAACACAAATCCTCAATTCAATATTTTGTTCTCTAATTATTTACTTTGGGGCTGTGAAAGTTAAACTCAGTTTAAATGGTCTTAAACCAATTAGATTTCATATACTCTCCTAAAAATCTGTTGTCCATAATCCCAGTGGCTCAGGAGGCTGAGGCAGGAGGATTGCAAGTTCAAAGCCAGTCTCTACAACTTAGCGAGACCCTGTCTCAAAGTAAAACATAGAAAGAGCTGGGATGTGGCTCAGTGATTAAGCACCCATGGGCTCAATTCCCAGTGTGAAAAAAGAAACTCAGTTGTCCATTATAATAATCTGAGGTGTGTCTACTTCACTAAGGGATATGTTCTTGGAGGGCAGGAATATTGGCCCTTACATCTCTAGCAGCTAGCATAGGAGTGCTGCCTGGGAGGTATGCGTTATGTTCCCACTACATAAGTGTCGAATGTAAAAAAGGAAGGTTGTCTGTGATAGTTTGTGTAGATTTTTGGCTGTCGAGGTATATGCAGAAAGTTCACATCTGTAGATCATAAGCAAGATGTGAGAGGATGCCAGCTACTCAACTGAAGCCAACATTGCACAAGGAAGGAAAGTTTAGATGTGATGTAATTTCAGAAATAAAACTTTATGAATCTTGCATATAACCAAATAACAAGCTGGCTTTTCATTTACACAATGGAAATGAATGTTAAAGTATTCATAAAGACTAGTGGAGAAATATAAAGTTATTCTGATGGAGTGAAGTTTTAAATGCAAAAAAAATGAATATATTTTATAGACTTATCTCAGCATGTAACAGATTTTGATGAATACACTGCAGACTATGGGTATAGAATTCATTTATGCAGATTCTTATGGCACCTACCATTGTAATTCTTGCAATACATTTAGCCTGTGTTTAATAAAAACTCCAAAAATTTATAATTTTCTTTTGTGCCTCCATCTTTCCATTTTCCTTTAAACCAATTTATACAAGGCAGGCTACTCCTTTTGTTGGGTGTAACTTTGAGAGAAATTTCTTTATTCATTAAATTGTTTAGAGAAATGTTTCAATTCTAGGAAGTGCTTCCTTCCAGCTGAACCACATAATCTTTTAAAACAGAGACCCATTTCTGCCCTCACCAAGGCGGCAAAATTCCTATTTAACACCATAGATTAAAATATTGATTATAAAAAATTCTATGAATGTGAAAACTTTAAATAGTTTTTAATTATAAAGTTAACTCCTTCATCTTCAAACTTTAGCAAATCATTTTGAATCGTATTGCAATTGACTTTTAGGAAGGCTTCTCTAATTTTCCTTCTATGCAAAATAAAATCAGTGTTTCACAGAATCACTGTTTGTGACTTTATAAGAGGCTGTCCCTGGGCCTGCTGCCATAGGATGACGGCCCTTTGTCATTTCCAGTATGAACACCTTTGGATGGGTTCAAGACGGATTAGCTTCATTCTTAACTACAATATAGAGATGTCTTTGCTATTGAGTTTATCTCAGATATTTAAGCCATATTAGAAACACACACACACACAAACACACACACACACATACACACACATCCTGATTTAATTTAAAATGGAGAGCACACTATAGCATCTAGAGTACCTTGCCAAAGGGTTTGCATTTTCTTCCTTAGTTAACCTGTGTCAGACCTTTTTGAGTTCATAAGAAGAGTCAGTTACAACACCACAAAGATAATATGAATGATGGCTAGAGAGAAAGAATTAACTTGAATTAACTTGAAAAGATGTGAACCAGCCTGTTGCCTAATGACCCCATCCAAAATTTAATTCCTGGACATTATAGATAGAGATAAGGAAGTTCCTGGGATTTGGTTCTCTTAGAGGAATTTATTGACATGGGATTGAATATATGTCTTCGAGCTGAAAACTTTAAACATTTTTTTGTAGACATAAAAATGGCCTAGGAGTCTATATGCCCATGAAATTCACACGATTAAATATAACAAGGATTTTTTCCTCCACAGAGTAAATAACCTCCTTCCCTTGTGTATATTGATATAAACTCTCAGTGCATTTGTTTTATGATTTAGCACAGATGGTTTCTCCCTTGTTTGAGGCTGAAAAATGGATTTCCTTTTGGCTCCCCTGGAGTTCTTTTTCTTTGATGGTTAGAGAGTAGGTGTTAGCTTTTCTTGAAAATCCCACTTAAAGAAAACTATTGCTATGCCTTTTAAAATGATTTTTATTTGTGTATATTTCAAAAACAAACGCACTGTGGTCGTATCTGTGGTTAGCACACATTAGAATTTATGTTCTCATGATAAGAACAATTCCCAAAGAGTCATAAGAATGCCAGACAACTTTAAGAAAAATCACATGAAAATCTATTATATTAAAACCAATGCTTGGCATTTATTGTACTGTTTGTTTCACATATTTTGTTAGTGGCAGCATGAGATCCAAGGGCATATTATTTTATCTGTTTATCACGTTCAGATGGAGATAATAAAATTAATCAAAATAAGTAGGCTATAATCTGAAGATCTTAAGCAGTGTGGTGAAGAAGATTTAAATAATTTCTCTCTTTTATCTAAGCTATTCATACTTGCTAAATATGTTTCTAGGTCAATATCATTTAGTCTGGCAGAAGTATTAGATATTTTCTAAACCATTTAAAGTCATTACTTCATAATTATGAAAACAGTACCGTGAAGTACACAGTGTTATGTTTTCTAATGTGAGAGATCCACAGAAGCAGGAGGCTTAAGTGGCTCACCTCAGATGACCTAGGATTTGGGGGAAGAGAATTAAGTAAATATTAGTTCATAATTTTTTTGTGTGTGTGCGGGAACAATTCTGCTTTCTGAGGCATAGCATTTGAATGGGTCTACTCATTCTTATACAGTGTTTTACCAAATGGGAATCTTCGTTGGACACATTGTGTCTGAGATAAGCCTTGTGATAACAGTAATAGTTACAGCTAACATTTATTGAGTGCTAATTATGTTTGGCAATGAATAAAAATCTTTAACCATTGCTTCATTTAATTATATTAACCGTAAGGAAAAGGCTGTCATTATCACCATTTTAGAGATGAGAAGACCTAGGTTTGAAAGACTAGAAATGGATCCAGCATCATGTAGGTGATAGATACTATAGCCTCAGCCAGATATTACGATTTTCACTAACATACTGTGTCATGAGAGGAATTCAGCTGAGCAGGAAAACCAGAACAAACCCCATCATTAATAAAGATATTATAAAAGCCCTGTTCTAATTTTTAAGATTGCTATTGGACAAATATAATTAAGCTTCAAGAGTAACTCATCAGATTAAGATCCTACATAATAATTTAATCCTTTTGGGTTTGGGTATTGCCATAAGAACCGAGCTGCTAAAAATAAATGGTGGTGCTTCCTAAATCAAATAATTAGTAGCCCTAATTTGCTAATAGGATATCTATCAGAGTAAGCTAAGCAAACAAAATATCTGCTGTTGGCCAAACTCATTTCTGCCTGGTCAGTGGGGTTTTCAGCTTCCTCTTACCAGGGCCTGGGTTAGTCGTCGTCCTTGCTCCCACACCTTGTCTCCCTTCAGGCATGCTTTTCCAGTCCTTCACATCCCACCTGCCACCACTCCAGCTCCTTTTCATGCCTTCTTATATCTGATCTCTGTCCCTAATATGTGACATAGATTTTTAAAGAATCCAGATGCACTGGTCTATGATTGGCGCAGGGTCTATGGAGTCAATAAGAACCTTAAAGCCAACTTTAGGAAGTGTTGTCATTCAGGAGCAGTGGCAGGTGAGGCGGTATAAGTGAGGAGCTGTGCTGTGGATTAAAACTAAATCAATATATGCTAAGTGACTGGATGTCTGTATTCTTCATGCAGCATTGCCAGCCCCCCCTTGTCCTTTGGGTCTACCTAAATCTTCCAAGAAAATTCTATGCATACATCTATGTCTTCTTCTCTAGCACCTTAAACTTTGAGATTTGCAGTGCCTCCTCTCATTTTATGAAGGAGCAAAACAGCTTGGCAAAGAAACACCATCCAACAGTAGAAAGCAATGACATTTCTCTTCACAGAATACACCTGGGTTTTATTTTCCACCATAAGTGGCTCATGAGCCACAAATACTGTCCTTTCCAACTTGGGTTAAGTCTTATTTGCATTTACTCTAGCACAGATAAATTCTTTCAGATTTGAAGATCAGGATCTCAAAAATGGACTCCCTGTATAAAAGCATATTAAAACTCAAAAATAAAATGTGATGGCTTAAAATGGAAATAATTTTAAAAATCATGTTCCATGCATTTGATAATTTTTGAATTAACTGTTTTCATTGGTCCCATTCGGAGTTGGCAGGGATGGGGCACGAGTCCAGCTTCATTTACAGAGGATCACACAGTCCAGAAATTTTGTCTCATACATCCATTCTCATGCTTTCATTGTTTGCTTTCTTGTGAACATTCCGGCCACTCACATGTAAACAAATTAATCGGTGCAGAATGATAGATAATAAATTATAAAGTTGGAAGTATTAAACATTAACCAGATTCTCAACCCCCTCCAAAGATCTTGATTCTTTGAAATAGGGATACAGTGTCAAGATAGCTGAAGGATTGTTGCCTCATCATCTGTACATCCTTGAAATGTTTCCCACAATCGTCTTCCACCTACTTCCCCTCTCCCAAATGACTAACAAATGTTTCTATGTTTTCTAAAAGCATGATTTCCACTGATTTTTACCAAAACCTGAATAAATCAAGAGATCTTAGGAAGCTTATATAAGTAGAGGTAAGGTCATAATTTATATAAAGAATGACACAGCGCAGAAACCTAAAGATTCTCCCACATACACAATTGACAGTACTGCCTTATGTAATCTGCCTTTATTGGTCAGTGCAATAAAAGGCACTACTGAAACTATATAATCACTAAATGTTTTGAATAAATTCTGTGGTGTTCTTCTCACTAAACTTAGCTTTCCATTGGGGGAAAAATGACAGCCATTGACAATTTTGATTGAAAAAATATAACATGCTACACAAGCTATTGTGATAGTTATTATGCACGTGGTGGAATAGCTGCGGCTTTCTGCATATGTTCACTCGTCATAGATAGCTGTATCTACTGTTCTCTCTTTGTTCATGAATAGGAGTGGAACAGTAGAAATCAATGCAGTATTTGTTATCATTCATCCAGCAAGCACTTGCATCCTGAATGCAAGAAGACGGGATAGAGAGGAAAATAAGACAGAGTCTCTACCACTGGTATTTCACATTCTAGTAAGGGAAAAGGAAACATAGCAACACTCAGTATAATCTAAAACTGAATAGGAAAAAGAGATACAGATGGTAGGATGGAAACATTAGGGAGAAGGTGGCCCACTTCTCTGAGGTGAAGTTTGGAGGATGGGATGGATGTCTGCAAACAAAATCCTAGTTAAACTTGACTGGATTCAAGGTCCAAATTCTGACATGACCTGAACATCCATCCCCAGATTATTTTTAATGCATTGATAAGATTTTTACATCCTTGCTGGTAATTTCCATCTTTATCTCTTTTCTCACTCATGCAGGTTCTGTTTCACCCCATATCAATTAGGGTGGGAAGTTCTTCGGAACAGTTCACCTGAGGATAAAAACTCAGTCTTGGTTCACAGCATGACATAATGAAAGGCTCCTGGGTAGACTGAGGGAGGGCAGGTAAAGCAACATGGCTGCTTACTCCAGGCCCTGCCATCATGCATCTCTTATCCCATTTCCCCAGGGTGGTTGTTGGTGGTGCTAATACGCATGCCCAAGCTCCTGGTGTGACAGGTCAGATAATGTGGAACAATTCATGATGCAGTGTGCACCTGATACCCCAGATTCCATCCTCCAGCATCTAAGAAAGGCCAGTAGCAATCTAGGATTCTTTTCTCAAAAAGACAGTAGTTATCTGCAGTATTGGGTAATGCTTTGCAGCCCTAAACATCAGCACTGTGTCTTATTGAAGATTACAGCAACTCTATGAAATAATTTGTATTTACCACTTACAGTCTGAATTCCATTGGATGGTCTGGGCTACTATGTCCAAGTGGTAGAACAGCTTTCGGTATAACCTGAACCCATACCAGAATCTTCTCTTGCTTGACTTACACTCAAAATCAGAAGCCTTAAATTTACTCTTTTAATGGTTCAGAGCAGCATCTCAAATATGGTATATTTACCTGAAAATTCCAAAGATGCAAAACCAGCACTTTACCTCTTTTTCTCCTTCTACTAAGCTTCTTTAAAAAAAAAAATCCAGTTAATGCAAATTGGCACAATTGTTTCTTTCACTTTGGAGGAAGAAATTCAACTTGCTCCAGACCATTGGAGTCCGTGTGTGTGTGTGTGTGTGCGCGCACACACATGCCTGTTCTGTTGCATTCCTGTGTCTTAGTAAGACATCTTAGCTTCATGCCACTTCCTGTTCCATCAACATGATGACATCAGTATGCTCACACCAAGGTGGTGATCTATAAAATGTCCAAACAAGTTTCCAGATGACTGGATGATTGCAGAGGGAGGGAGAGGATATCCCTAACAAAGACAGTGAAGAACTATTCTCTTTTATGCCAGTTGAGAACTACTTACTAGCGTATACATGTTAATTGGTATAATAATACCATTTAACATTATGAGATGATAAAACCACCAAGAAAGTGAATTTGGAAGGAGAGAAGAGACCTTATGAAAAAAAGCTAGGGTAACTTTAATGTTTAGAAGTCAGAGCAATGAGTTTAGGCCAGAGTGACTGAGAAATTTCCAGAGAGGTAGGATGAAAACCAGAAGAGAGGAAAATGTTATAAGGTGAAGGTATTGATAGACATTCAGGAAGGTTGCCAAAAGGCTGAGGAAAATAAGCAATTGAGAATTAAATGTAGAATTTAGCAATGTGGGAGTCTCTAACAACTTGAAAGAAGTTTGAATGGAATGGAGAGCAGGGGGCTAAGAAGCCTGACTGGAGTGGGTTCAAGAGAGAATGAAAAAATAATTGAAGAGAGCAAATACAGAAGGGTCTTTCAATGACTGTTATTGTAAAGATAATGAAAGAAATTGGTGTAAACTGGAGGGACTAAATATAGCCTGTTTTGTGCTGATGGAAGTGATCTAACAGAAATGGAAAAAAATATATATATGTATAATTCAAGAAAATGGAGAGAAAAATCACATGAATGAAGACTGAGAATAAGCACAAATCAAAACAGGGTTCTACTCTTAGGCTCCAAAGATGCCCAGAATAGTTTGAAGAATACATGATGGTTTGCAGTCAGAGTGCAAAGGAGGGGGAAAGGAGGAAAATGTTTGAACTAAGAATATGTGGTTAGTCTGTGAGATATTGGCACAGAATGCTTCTCCCCCTTGTCAGCCTTCATAAGTGTACGTGCAAACATGCGCACACAAACACACACACAAACACACACACCACCCTCCATGCAGGCGCAAATACATTAGCATTGAAGCATAGAAAACTTGAAGGCCAAGTGGAGGTGCTCATAAATATTCAAGAGAACATCATGTTGGTGTTTCCTGGCGTTCTGTTCTCAAATATCTCTGTAATGTTTTAGAACCACGTGTCTTTGCTGTTAGATTGCAAATTATCTCAAGACCTGGAGAAGCCTCTGTGCAGTTTTAAAACAACGATGTACATCTTATGATTTAGCAAAGCAAATACAAAATCATTTAAAAGCACAGATGCTGTTGATGGCTTGTAGGGACAGCTGCTGTAACATTATAGACGCAGGGGAAAAGAACACTTTGCTTTTCTCTATTTTACAGTCATTTTTAAAATTGGAACCATTGATAAAGTTTGCTGACATTGTCAACATAAGGAAAAGGCAAACTTCTTAATAAAAGGTCAGGTTGCAAATATTTTAGGCTTATAGGGTACATTTTCCCTGTCACAACTACTCTTTTCTATTGGACAGCAAAAATAGCTATGGACGACATAAATAAATGGGTATGTGTTCTGATGAAACATTACTTACAAAAACATATGGCAAACCAAGTGAGGTAGCCTATGCTTATAACCCTAGCAATTTGGGCGGCTGTTGCCAGAAGATTGCAAGTTCAAGGCCAGCCTTGAGACCAGCATCAGCAACTTAGTGAGACCCTGTTTCAAAATACAGAAATAAAAAAAAAGGGCTAGAGATATGGTTCAGTGGTAGAGCACCCCTGGGTTCAATCTCCAGTACCACAAAAACAAAACAAAACAAATAAACAATAGAATGAGTGAGGTGGCAATCCAGATTTGGCCTGACATCTACAGTTTATTAATATATAAATTTGGAAAATAAGAATAGTTTTATTGATCAGCAGTTCTTAAATTTGAAACTTTCCAATATTCTGTAGGAAAAACTTGCACAATCTAGTTTTCTAGAATGTTTTTTTTGTGTTGTGTTTAACCACCCAAACAAACTATGCAGACTTCTGTTTTTTTTTTTTCCCTCTACCTTCTTAAGCTGGTTAGCTCATTAAAATATGGTTAGGAGGAAAGTAGTTCTTAAAAATAGTAATCTCATGAGAAAGCAGGAGGGACCCCACTCACAAATTAACTGAGAGAACCATGGCATTTAGCTGGAACACAGTGTCCTGTAGTATGCATATATGCTCTTTCCAAGGATTTTTGTTTTTTAAAAAGTGGAAATAAATACACTAGCTCGAAAATGCTTAGTTTTCTTTAACTGGGTCAACATCATGGTTTTCATATTATTAAATCACATTCTGTAAAACACATCATAATGTTATTGTGTGTGCTTCTTAGTCTTTTTTGAAAAATAGCTCTTAGCATTGTCTCAGCAATATTTTCAGGTCTAACTTGACAGGGAGGACTTGACTTATTCCATAATATCCCCCTTGCTTATTTATGAGTTATAATGCAACAGAAATATTTACTTTTAGTGGAGATTAGTTCTTTTCATGCACTTCCATTTCTCCTCATTTCCCCCTTCAGATGACCACCCTCCCTTTATTTTAGTATGCATATTGCACATAGAATTAATCCCAGTTACTGTTCTCAACATGGAAACATCCTCCAGGCCTGCCCAACCAGAGTACTGCATACTGCAGAAATGGGCACAGCACAAAAGCCCAGCTAGTCAATTTGGCTGGTGGCATTTTGGGGATTTTCCCTGAGCACCTGACAAAGAGGCATTGCCTTCTCCTTACGGAGACTGATGGAGTTGGACAGTGGTCTTGGAGACTTTGGGAGAAATCTTTGCCCCATGAGGGTTGAGTCTGAGAATGAGAAGCTTTTAGAAGCGGAGCTGAAAGATAGTAGGAGATCAGCTCACAGTGACTTATTTTAACCCCTGCTTAAAGCCACAATCATAGGAACCACTCACTCTTTTTTACCATCCCAGTTTCCGCTGGATGGTCTCTTACAGACCATCTGTTCAGCACTTTGAGCTGCCCATTGCATGAGTACCTTCTATAATATCTTGATTGGATGCCACAGTAAATCTCTGAGACAGGCTTTATAATTACTGTTTACAGATCAATAAACCAAGGCTTAATAATACCAGAGAACCTCAGTCATTTATAAAACAAGGTGCCCAATTACATTCAGGATTCAAATTTCAGATTTTAACCCTTCAAATTTCTTATGTTCCTGCCTCTTCCCAAGGGAAAGGGGCAATGTGGGGAGGGACGAAGGCTCTGGCTTTGTCCTTGCATTGGTCAGCTTCTGCCACACACTGCTTTGCCTCTAGAAACCAATTCAGTCTCTGGCAGGGAAACTGGTAAGGAATACAATGAAATTAAAGCTAGAAATAAATATAAGCAATGGAACTAAATAATCTATAAATGACTATATGCATATCTATTTGATAGTTGATCAGAAGAATGTACCATTTTCTTATATGAAGAGTTACAGTCCTCCATTTACTCATAAGGAAAGAGGCTGGTGAATGAGAGCACACTTTCTAAAGACGGGCTTGTAAAACTTAAATTTCAGTTTTTACTTAATAGCCCCATAATGGTGGCAAAAATCAGGTGCCAACCTGCATCTCAGTTTAGTCATCTGTAAAATGGGAGATAATATTAGGATCTGCTTCACAGAATTGTACAAATTAAACATATAAATGATTAGAACTAGCTCGGACACAAAATACTCAGTGTTGGCTATTATAATTACTATAATTATTGATAACTTTTCTCAGAAGTTTTTGATTTGTTTAAAATATTTTTATTTGTATTTATTTAATTTTTAAAGAGAGAGAGAGAGAGAGAGAGAGAGAGAGAGAGAGAGAGAGAGAATTTTTAATATTTATTTTATTTTTTTTTAGTTTTCGGCGGACACAACATCTTTGTTTGTATGTGGTGCTGAGGATCGAACCCGGGCTGCACGCATGCCAGGCGAGCGCGCTACCGCTTGAGCCACATCCCCAGCCCTGTATTTATTTTTTAAACAGTAGAACTAGTTCCAGTTTACAGCACAACTAGGATAACCTTCACCTAAGTTTTCATGTGTTTCCTCCCCTACCTACTTGCATTGGCAGAGAGCTCTGTTCCAAATAGTATCTCAAGGAATTACACTAAGAGAAATCTAACTATCTTAACAGGCGGCAACAGCTCAGAATAACAGGAGCCAGCACAAGCGACTTTTTTTCTTCTTTTGATTTCTCTATATTTTCAAAATTAGGCATTTTAAAATGGTTTTCTAAGTGAAAAGAAAATAATATTTTTTAAATAAATAGGACGTAATTATAGTAAACTATGACCTAAAAATAAAAACAACAAATTCATAACATCTATAGGAGAAAGGAGTTATTTAATGACATTAACTTAGAGGAAAAAATATTTGTTCTTTTCAATAACTACAATCCTCTTGTCTTATGATTGAAAACAAAATTCAAGAAAATTAGAAGTTATTTTTGAAGCTTATATAGTATAATATTGCAACTAAAATCTTCAGTTGGTTTGTTATTTAAATAAATCTATCAGTGATAAAATTTCCCTAATCACGAATATCATATAAACAGATAAAATAATGGTATTGTGTACTACCAGTGAAATTCATTTTTAAGGAACAATGTAAATGCTTCTGAACATGGGAGGTTTATAGAAGTCATCATTTTACTCTTCAAATTAGCAAAAAAAATCCTATAAAATAAGTTATTCAATATTACTTCATATTTAATAATGTTATTTTGCCATTAAAATATTTGACATTCAGCAATAATCTTTCTCCATCCTATTTTCACAAAGCACTTCTTGGCTTGTAGAAGAATATATCTTCTTATACTCAAATAACTACCATTATTTTTAGTGAAAGTTTCCACTAAAACTTCACTAAGAACCAAAAATGAATTGGAAAACAGCTATGAAGAACGAATAAACCTTTGATATTTTTCCCTGAACACTATTAATCGTACATCTGAGCAAACAGTTTATTAGTTTTATATCATTCTCAGAATATAAAAAATATATTTTTTAAATCCTTTCTGTCTAAATGACAGACTGGACTATTGACTAATATTTAATATTTTGTACTTCAAGTTTTGATGTTGAGGGGATTTTCTCTCTTTTTTTCTTTTCTTTTTCTTTTTTTTTTTGGTAGTTTTCATGTCAGTTAATGCCATATTCCTAAAAGGAAAACAAGTAAAAAATTGTGGATTTCTTCTGCCTTTGCTCAGTTCCTAGAGGCAGCCACCTGAGAATCTTCCTGTGTTCCCCTAATTGCTGTTCTCTGCAGTTCTTGGTAGTATCCCTCGTCTTCTCTTTCTTGGTATTTTGATTTCAGATTTTTCTAATGCTTTTTCCTTTATAGAACATGAAGTTTTAACTCTCACATGCATATGTATGCTTCTCCATCAAGCTTCTCACATACAGCTTAATCTGAAAACTTCCTTTGATAATGTTTCAGGGTTCGTATTATTGTTACATGTTGGAACCGCATTTGATGGTATAATTAGTCTGCCTTGGATGTGAATTATATGCACTCTGAAGTTAATCATCTTGCTTTAGTTTCCTCTTCTCACCTGGGCAGCTCCTCTTGAGGCCTGGTGAAGACCTAGTATCCTGGGATCTTTTTTTTCCTGGCTTTGAATGTTCATGTTCTGAAACCAGATGACATTTAATTCCCAAGGCTGTATGTGCGAACTACAATTCCACAGTGACATGGTTTGTTTATGGGAGTTTTCATCCATTTTTTCTAGGAACACAGTAACCCCTTTCCATTGGGAAAATCATGTTGTCGTTCTGTGAAAAATTCTTTAGAATATGTTGAAAAATTTCCCTCCAAGTGGGGCCATATGAGTCTTGATAAAGAGTTGGGTTGTATTTTAGTCTTAGGAGGAATCTGTAAAAAAAAAATCATAGGGAATGATAGGAAAGAGCAAATATATAAATCAACCACAGTACAAATAATGTTTCATATCATGTTGGAATATTTTTTTCACTTATAAATGAATCATACTAAAACCATAGGATAACAATTAAAATTTATTTATTTTTCTCTGTACTGGGAATTGAACCCAGGGGCACTTGACCACTTGAGCCACATCCCTAGTACGGGGTTTCACTAAGTTGCTTAGTGCCTCCTAAGTTGCTGAAGCTGGCCTTGAATTTCCAGTCCTCTCATTAGCCCCCCAAGCCATTGGAATTACAGGTGTGTGCCACTGTCTTCTTCATTCTTTTATATAATTGCATAGTGTTCCATTTTATCTGTATAACATAACCTGTTACTCCAGTCCTTTATATGAGGACATCAAATTTGTTTCCATATGATTGCTATGAGCAAGGATTAACATTGTGCACATGCCACTCTATAGGTATGAAAATGTACCTATAAGATAGACTATTTAAGAATACAATTGTTAGGTTAAAAGGTTAATGTTTTTATAATTTGGATAGACAATTGTAGGTTAATTTTTTAAAATGTTGTCTAAGTAAAGGGAATATTTGGTACTAGAATCCAAGTGACGGTGGTTCATATCTTTGTTTTACCTCTGCTATTCTTATAAAATGAGCAATTTCATCTTCTTCATAGTGCCTGTTTCCCAGATAAGATTATAACCTAATAACAAGTGGATGGAGGTTGTGTGAGTGTTGAATGTAGAGTCACTTATTTCAAAACATTTATCCATAAAAGGCAATGAAAGAATATAAAGAGCTCGGGATGATAAATGAAGAGATACTTCAAGATGGGAGACACTTGAGCATGTTTAAACTTTGATGATTCAATTGAGAAGACCTCGATGAACAGATATGAGAGTAAAGACATGAAAGTTAGGAGGAAGGGAAGAAGAAGTAGGAATAAGTGAAGGGATTTACTGGTCTCTGCAATAACAAAGAACCCTGAAAGTCAGTCAAACAAAAGGGAAGCTGTGGCATTGGGTAGACCAGTGATTTTAGTACAAAGGGGCAGAGGGAATTTCCATTTATTTACTTCAGTTTTTTCACTCAAATAGGAGGCTGGGTGATCTTCTGAGATTAAGGGAGAAAGACAGAATAGATGTTGGATTTTTGAGGGGAGAATAGAACGTTTTATGTTGTTGTCGCAGACAGTGAGGGATTGAGTTGGTCAAAAAATCACACCATAATTTTCAGCCAAAGTTTTGTTCTCATTTGAGTTTAGTGATCGTACATTTTTCAGTCAAACCAGCTGTCCTTGTCTAGGACTGTAATTGAGCTCAGCTATTTGGTTGAAGAATATATTTTATTCATTTAATTATCTAGCTAAGTGGCGAGGGAGATTAGGATGACTCTACAAGTACATTTTTAAAACAATGAACCAGAGGCTGTAAATTGAATATTGTTATGGTTTAGATATGAGGTGTCCCCCAAAAGCTTATGAGTGGAATAATGCAAGAATTGTTCTGAGGTGGAATGGTTGGATTGTGAATCATAATCTAATCAATGGATTAATCCACTGATATGGATTAGCTGGGTGGTAACTGTAGTCAGGTGGGGAATGGCTGGAGGACATGGGTCACTGGAAGCATGCTCTAGGGTTTATGTTTTTTCCCTGGTGAGCAGAGTGCTCAGTGCTTCTCTGTTGCTGATGTCCTGAGCTGATTTTCTCCTCCACGCCCTTCTGCCATGATGTTCTACTGCACGTCAGGCCTAGAACTATAGAGTTGGCCCTCTATGGTCTTGAGACCTCTGATACCATGAGCCAAAATAAACTTCTCCCCTTCTAAATTGTTCTTGTCCAGTCTTTCCATCATAGTGATGAAAAAACTGACTAAAACAAAAAAAAAAAAATGAAATTGAAGAAAGCAATGGATGGGACAAAGGTAGAGGGTAAAGTAGGGTGAGATCCATTTAACAAGCAAATAGGAAAGAGAAGATGCCATAACAGTTGTTTTCAGCATTTGAGATAGGGAACACATTTCATTTATCACCATCCCTAGCACATAATGCTCAATAAATGTTAGCTAGAGCCATTGCCATGAATAGAATTGTGTTCTACATTCATCCAACCTAACACTTCTCTTTGAGTCGAAACAACAAGGTTCAAGAATCTTTAAACAGGAAAGTAAAAGAGATCCTTCAAACCAACTGCTTATTTCAAAGGTGTAAAATCAATCTGCTTTTTTTTTTCCTTTTTTAATATGACAAGCCGATAGGGAAGTTCATTTTTGTTTTCCTTATTCCTATCGCAAACACATTGCAACTGAGAATGATAAAAGTACAAGACAAATGAAATTTGACCTGGTCAAATAGAACATTTCAGTGATAGCCTTCAGAAACTGCCATAAATTGGATATCTGATTTAAAGAGGTCTCATTCCCTTCCTTTCACCTCTCCATCTTTGATGAAGTTGGGTTGTGGAATTAGACACAGAAAGGACGACAGAGGGCAAACACATCTAGGTTATTTGATGTTGCCAGAACCAGAGTCTCTATTGATCAGCTTTGATTATTCAATTCTGTTATTCCAATACAATAAGACTCTGAGTCTAACTGCAAGCTGTTTTGCTAGGCATTCTCTTGTTTACTGAAGACTAGAGAAAGTGGGGGAACAAATACACAAAGCTGAATCCAAACAAAAATAGGTAACACAATGGAAAACATCTAATTTATTATCTATGTGAATGTGAAAGCATAGAGGAGAGCAGAATTTTTAGCAGTCTTGGATGAAAGATTAAAATAATTCAGAGTGATTTGTTGCAAGCTATGCGACAGGTCAGCACATTTGAATCTCATTTGAATTCAACAACGATCATAAGAAGAGGTGTAAACAGAATATCTTCAGTGAGTTCTGCATCTCGTTTACTGGCAGAGTAAAAATAAATACTAATAAAAATAAAACTCTTGCTGTACAGAGGCATAGAACTTAAACTGGGCTGTTGTTAGATGCTCTGTTTTCCAATGGACATATTTATCTTCCCGATTGATCCTTTTTTATTTTGTTTGTTTAAGTTCTTTATTGTCTGTATCCCCCAATTAGAAAGCATGGACTATGTTTGTTTTGCTCCAGTTCCTAGGAAAGTGTCTAGAACATTTTATTAGGTGCCCAATACATATTCATTGAATGATTTTGAATAATGAAAGAGTGTCTAAATCATGCATATATCCTATACATAAATTCTAGTTTTTCAAGAAAATATTTGATTGGAACTATCTATGAAAAACTATTTTTTTTTTTGGCTTGCCTTTACAAAATGCAATTTGAGGAGATTTAGTGGGTAGATTTCTGATGTGTAAAGTAGAGGACTTGAATCTCTGTTGGTAATGTAGAATGTCTCCCATTTGAGCCAGTGTCAATTAGTACAGTGTCATGGCATAGGGAAACTGGTACTTCACTTGATCTGAGTATAATGTGACACTTCACTGGAAATGTCTTCAGGTTAAGGAATCTGTAAGAAAAATACTCCAACAGATATATAGACAAATTTTCCATTAGTTGATGCGAGCTGGGAGACCACTCAGGGGTTTTTCTTGAAATATGGAGCTAGTGGGAAATTGTGATTCCTATCATTACAACTACACAATGTAAAGACTTTTAAAGAACATTTAGAATACTCTGGCTCAGAAAGAAGAACTCCTTAATTTTTTTTCCCCTCATAGTTCCTTTTCCCAGTGAGCTCTTATTGTATAAAATATTGTGTCCTGACTTCCTGATATGACAAGCAAGTGTATTCTTGGGTCTTATTATTTTTTATTATTTATCTATGAGTAGTATTTACTCCCTCTTCCACACTGTTGTTCTTTATTCTTTTGCAAAACCCTGACTAATCCACACTTACAAACAACTTGAAAAATCCAATAAAAATGGCACAGAATGGCAGGATAATGGTTCCCTTTCAAGCAGAAATGAAGCTTTTTGATAACATAGAATTTCCTTTCTGTACTTAAGAATATTTGTCCTTTATCCTTGCTCCTTACCTTCTTTTTGCAGAGATCCCATATATAATGAGGTGTAGAATGCACAGTGTCAAGGAAGGGTTCAAATAAGGAAAAAGCATACCCACATAATTCTTGTCTAACACACAGTGTTTCTCTCCATGACCCTCATCTTCTACCTTATACTTTTATTACTATACCTTCATCAGTTTTCAAAACCAATATATAACTATAGAGCTCTTTTACAGTGGTAATATATTTTAACAGCAGGATTCACAGATGTTAGTTTATTATCTATTCATGTATATTCCATGAATTAAACAGCAAAGCAATTTTATTGAATTATCTAAATAAATTTTCAAGATTTTGAAAAATAAATTGATTTATAGGGGCACCTGCCTTCATTATCTTATTCTAGGTAATTTGCAAGGTTTAGCTCTTACTGAACTTGACATTGTATATCATTTTAAACCTCTTTTCAAATTCTCTATTATTTATTTTATTCTTGGAATTATTCAAGGAATTATTTTAATAAGACTGCTTCTGTTTGGGGGAAAATAACTTTTGTAGCAGATTTGGTGTATTACTTGTTTTAAACAAATTCTTGGAAAAGTCAAAATTGGAAAAATGACTAATCACTTTCTTTTCTATTCTTTGTTTAAACATAACCTGCATATCACTAAAAATAAATAAAATACAATTTCTAGTGCTGTTCTATGAGTTTTGATGAATGTACCTGATCATGGAATAATTATTGCCCTCAATTTTCAATATCCCTTTATAGCTAATGCCTTGTCCCTGGTAGCAATGGATTTTTTTTTTGACCCTATAATTTTGTCTCTTACAGAATGCTATGCAAATGAAATCAAACAACATATAGTAAACCCAGAGTATTTAATTTACATTTTGAAGTTCATCCACATTATTTCCTGTATCAGTAGTTCATTTCTTTTGTTTGTAAATAAAATCTATTGCATGGATGTACCACAGCTCTTTTCATTTTTTGTTTGTTTGTTTTTAAGCCATTTTCAAATTAAGGAATATTTGTTTACTTTTATTTCTTTTCTTTTTTTTTTTTTTTTTTTTTTTTGCAATTACAAATAACGCTACCCTAAACATGTTTTTTCAGGCTTTTGTGTAGCTATAATTTTTCATTTTTCTTTTGTAAATACCTAGGAATGCAATTGCTGGATAATGTGGTTAACAATACACTTAACTTTATAAGACATTGCACAATAGTTTTCCACAGAAGCTGAAACGTTTTGCATTTTTACTAGAAATGTATGAAAGTTCCAGAAACTCACTATTGTCACCCAAAATTGATAACCTTGACTTTGTTTTCTTTTCTTCCTTTTTTTCTTTCTTCCCATTCTTGAAATCAGTGTTTTTCTAATTACTAATGACTTGAGCACCTATTTGCATGCTTGCTTATAGGTCATCCATCCATTTTCCTTGATGAAATGTCTGTTCAAGTTGTTTGCAATTTCTTAACTTATTGTCCAAGTTTTAGAATTCCTTATACATTCTGAGTACAAACTATTGCAGCATATGTGTGATTTATAAATATTTGTACCTAGCCTGTGACTTGTCTTTCCATTCTTTTAACTGTTTTTAAAAAGATAAAAGTTCTTAATCTTCATAATACAGTTATCATTTTTTTTCTTATGCATCATGATTTTCTTGTTGTACATAAGACATTTTTTTCCACAAAGATTTTTCTCCTGTGTTTTCTTATAGAAACGTTGTAGATTGAGATTTTACATTTGAGGTTAATTTTTGTGTAGGATACAAATTAAGGGCCAACATTAATGTCCTATATGCATATCCCAGCATCATTTGTTGAAAAGGCCATCCTTTCTCTATCCATTTGCCTTCATACCTTAGTCAAAAAACAATTGACCCTGTGTGTATGGGTCTATTTCTGGATTCTCTACAGTACCCCATTAATTTGTTTCCCTTTCTCCAATATCACATCATCTTGTTTGTTGCATATTTTTAAAAAATTTATTTATTAGTTCTAATTTGTTATGACAAATTCTACATGACAGCAGAATGCATTTCAGTTCATAGTACACAAATGGAGAACAATTTTTCATTTCTCTGGTTGTACACAAAGTAGAGTCACACCATTCATGTCTTCATACATGTACCAAGAGTAATGATGTCCATCTCATTCCACCATCTTTCCTACGCCCTTGCCCCCTCCATTCTCCTCCCTCCCCTTGGCCTATCCAAAGTTCCTCCATTCCTCCCATGCTCCCCACAACCCTATTATGGATTAGCATTCACTTATCAGAGAAAACATTCAGCCTTTGGTACAAACCCACATAAATACAGCTTCTCATACTAGACAAAGGTGCCAGAAATATATATTGGAGAAAAGATAGCCTCTTCAACAGATGGTGCTGAACAACTGGAAATCTATATGTACCAAAATGAAATTAAACCCCTATCTCTAACCATGCACAAAACTCAACTCAAAGTGGATTAAGGACCTAGGAATTTAGACCAGAGACCCTGAGCCTAATAGAAAATAATAGTCATCCCAAATCTTCATCACATTGGATTAGGACCCTACTTTCTTAACAAGACTCCTAAAGTGCAAGAAATATAATCAAGAGTTAATAAATGGGATGATTGTTGCATCTTTATGGTAAATGTTGCAAGTAGGGAACATGAATGATTAAATTCCCTTTTTCGCTTTTATTTTATTTTATTTTTGTTTTGCTTTTTCTAGTCCCTTTGCATTTCCATATATGTTTTAGGATGATCTTCTCAGTATCAATTTTAAAATCCTACTGAAATCTTAATTGAATATTTATTGAACTATGGGTCAGTTTGGGATAAACTGTAATCTTTATAATAACTGGTCTTATAATTTATGAGTATGGTATGGCTTTGCATTTATTTGGGTCTTTGCTTTTTTCATAAGTATTTTATGACTCATCACTTAATTAAATCATATCTTTTATTATTTCAACATTACATTTTTAGAATAATAGCATTATAGACATAAAATAGGTTTCCTAGAATTATATAGCACAGCCTAGGTAGATCATACTGCACAACTCCACAATTTCATGGCTTAACAGACAAAGGTTGGCATACCTTGTAATAAGCTCCTTTTCAGTGATTCAAGATCATGCTTTCTTTTATTGTTAGATCTTAATAACTTAAGTCATAAAAATAATTATCAAAGGAACACATGAGAAGGCATTTCAAAAACCATTGTGATCCTCATATTATTAAAATCTACAGAAAAACATGAGTGCCTATCACTTCTCATTGGATTTCAATTTAAAGATAACTTTGAAGGATTTTTGTTGAGAATTAGTATAGACCCCTATTTCACAGATGAGGAGATTAAAGCCTGGATAAATAATTTGTCCAAATACCCCAAATTAGCAGAACCATAACAAAACTCATGTCTCTTGGTACAAATTTCTTTGCCTTAAATATTCCTTCAGTGTTTATATGGTGTGTTTGAAGCTTCAGCCTAATTTCCCGATTATAAATGAATTTAATGCATGGGATAATCTACATATATCAGCAGTCTTTTGTCTTTTCCTTTTCTGCTACTTGTCAATTATCCCTTAGTTTAATTGATTCAATTGAGGGCTACTATAAAATTTTAATATACAACATAGTACACATATGGTACACTCTTTGGATCATTTAGATGGTCCATGAAGGTTCATTTGGACATGGTAGTAAAAATGTATGCAAAAATTATCAGAACATGAAAGACAATTGTTTGATGACTATATGTGCAAGAATTTAAACTCTGTCAAATAATATTCTAGGTGGCTTGGGCTGTTCCTGGGATGTTGAGGACTACAATTGTACATGTGCTTTTCCTGTGTCCTACACACAGCCATCACCAAATCCCTTGTCATGTAGCATAAATATCACAAGAATTTAATAGATGGTATCGAAAAAACTGAGTCTGTGACCAATGAGTTTGAGAGATTTTAAACCAAAAAAAAATAAAAAAATACACAGAATCCTACAAAGGATTTCTCAGGATCTTTAGTAGGCCAGTAGTTTAGCAGATTGTGTGCCCTTCTAGGGACAATGGGATATGGCAGTAGCCATTCTGGGACTTGGTGGTGATTATGTTCTAGTAGGGATAGAAAGACATTTAAAAATAATCACAAGACATCAGTTTTTTAAAAAATAATAATCACAAGAAGTAAAATGTATGCTGAATTAGAAAGTGATAAATGTCATAGAAAAAGGAAAAATTAGAGTAGGGGAAGGGGATTGGGCAAGGATAGAAGAGAGTGGGGTGTAACCTCATATACTCATAGGGCAGGAGTCATTGAGAATAGCCACAAGAATAGAAGGAAAGAACATTCCAGGCAGAGAAATTAGCCTATGTAAAGTCTCTGAGGTAAGATGTGACTGGGGTATTTGCAACAGCAAGCCAAACGTGACGGTAATGACTGTGAAGGCTTTGTAAGAAGTAGTGATGGTCAGAGAAGAGATGGGATCGGGTAGTATGTGCCATCGCAAGAAGTTTGGCTTCTTTCTGAATGAGATGGGAAAACAGCAGAGGTTTTGAACAAAACACTGATATCATCATCTCACTAAGTTAGAAACGTCAATGTGGCTGTGCTTTGGAGCTCTCCTACATGATAGAGAGCAAGAATGGAAGCAAGAAGCCTTTTGAGATTAATATGGCAATCCAGGTGGAGAGAAGGTGGCTCATTCCCAAGTGGTAGCAGCAAAGGCAGTGATAAGTGGTCAGGTATTGGATGTTTTGATGATAGAAGTGACAAGTTTTCTTGATAGCTTGGGTGTGGTATGTGAAATAATTTTTAAAAATCAAAAATAATTCAAAATTCTGTAACCTGAGCTACTGGTATTTATAGTAAAAGGGAACACTTAGGGATGGAACAGTAATTTTTAGGAAAATATCTAAGTGATATAATTATGGACATGCTAAATTCGAGGTAGCTACTAGATATCTGAGTAGAATTATCAAGGACACAGTAGACTAATCTGCCTGAGTTCATTCTTGCCTTTAAAACTTACTGAACTGATTATGTTACTTATTTTACCTCTTTGTGATTCCAATTTCATTTGTTAAAAATTATGATAATATTACTGCCTAGTTCATAATGATTTTAAATTAATATAATAATTTGTTCATATCTAAAGATCTGTATCAAAATATAGTATGTTTATATCTAGCTACATGTCAGTACACAGATATATTGCACCAAATATATTAATCAAATACATTAATCACTAGATAATTTCAGCTATTATCATCATTTGAGTTTGGAATTTGAGACAGAGGCCTGGGCTGGAGATTAAAAATGTAGAAGTCATCAATTTATTGACATTGTTTATAACCATAGGACTGAATCACCCTTGTCACTTGTGGATATAGATATCATAAATAGTTTATGCTTTATGTTTCAAACATTCTTGGTTCCAAGATGTTTTTTTCTCTTAAAGTACATCTTCCTGTAATGTTTATGAAAGAATGTTATCAAAGTTCCTGAGTGGGGCTGGAGGTATAGCTCAATTGGTAGAGTGCTTGCCTCGTATGCACAAGGCCCTAGGTTCAATCCCCAGCACCACAGAAAACAAACAAACAAGCAAAGGCCCTGAGTAGATGCTCAATGGAAAATTTTATTTAGAAAAATGTTACCTCAGGGGCTGGGGTTGTGGCCCGTGGTACAGCTCTTCATAGCATGTGTGAGGTACTGGATTCAATCCTCAGCACTATATATAAACAAAAAATAAATAAATTAAAGTAAATCTAAAATATATTTTTTAAAAAGTCACCTCAAAAATGTTTGCAAGATATGTAAAAAATATTAAATGTTCCTTAGGATAGTCAGTTAAGTCTATCCTAAGGATATTAGAAATCTGTATGTCAGGAGGCAAAATCAATGGATAGAAATAAATGGACCCACATTAGTAGAAATGCAGGATATATGTAGCTATTCCAATACATAGGCCAATTCTTTCCCATTATTCCTGACTTTCACAGATGCATGTAGGATACAGAGTCACCACTATACTGTCTCCAACAGATGGGAGGCTATGCAAATGAGTTTGGATTATGGGCAATTACAAGCAGTTCTCTTATTGGTCAATAGCCAGATGCTTAAATTTTAAGGGGCTCTAGTAGAGAATTCAAAGCAGCAACTCAATTGTACAATGCTGATGCTGTCCTGAGCTCACTCTTCTTGTCAAACCACTCCTGCTCATCGTTTTCTACAGTGTCCCAAGTTTTCTCGGAGCCTGAGAAATCCTATTCTTTATGCATAGGGTTATTACCGACCTACAGTAAGCAGGCCATAACTTGAATCATTTCTCTGGTTTTGGTAGATTTGTAGTGGTCCTTTCATAGTCTCACATCTGTTCTCACTTGTGGTCAGATACTAGAATTAACAGAGGGTTGGCTTGAGCTAAGCATTTGGCCATTGACTATGAACCAACACTGAAACTGACTGACTCCCAGGAGGCCCCATCAAATCCCCGTGTTCTTTTCAGAACACTGTGCTAAGCAGCATCATTCTGTGCTTCAGATGATAGCCATTCTTCATGGTATCCAGGATTTTCCATGGAAGCACTTAGCACATTATTAAGAGATCATTAACCCTATAATCCTTTCATAAGACTTACACAAATGGAAATGTGAAGGTATTATTAATTTTTCTTCTCTCTGCCAATACTTTATTGAAAATTTCCTATAAATTATTCTACTTCTTCGAAAAGGATATGACATTATCCCATTTTTCCTGATGGAGCAACTAAACACTTCAGTAGTTAACAGAATTTCGTGGGGTCCCATATCTAGGTAAGGAATTGACATACTTCCGGGAATGTCCTACCTCAAAGCCATTGCTTTTTTTTTTTTTTTTTTTTTATGCATATAGCAAGCAACTCCTATAACCTTGTGCGTTAGGTCAGAGACCCAGAGATACTGCTTTCTGTCAAGTTGGCACATTTAATTACTGAGCTTTTTGATGGCTTTTCTGTGACTTGCAGGTGTGGTATGAAGTACCTGTGAACAGCATTCCGACAGCAGATGGATATTCCCACGTGCAGATGCCTTGTCAGGGTTTTCATTTTCATCTATGTACTGTAAAACTGTCCTTATTGTCACCAGAGTCCTTGAGACTATCTCTTTCTCTATCCATTGACTTAGCAAGTCATTCTATCCTGTCATGCACCGAGAAGCTTAGAAAGCTGCAGATTTAAGTTTTGGGTATCTTTTATCATTGAGGGTTTTCTTGGTAAAGCAATATTTGGCTTTAATTTTCACACACACACATCACACATGCCTGTATCCATGCACATATATCAGAATCTGTATGCATCATAGGCACACATATGCATATAAGTATGTGTATATTTAATTATACAACTGGATGTGTTTTGACCTTTATAAACCCACTTTATTACCATCAACTCTGTGTGACCCAACAGTTTCATTTACCACTGACGCTCCCTCATTCCTGTTCTAGTTCTAAGCAAACATCACAGCACCCCTCACTAGTCTGTCACCCCCCCATAGACTCATGGATGGATGCCTGAATTAAAGGTTGTTGTGAGCACTTATGTCACAATCTTTGTATGGACAAAGGCACTCACTTCTCTTAAGTATGTGCTCACAAGTGGAATTGTTGGGTCACAGGGTCAGGCACGTATATTCAAAGTGATTTGGAATGCTGTTCAGAGTGGAGGTCTGCAAATCAAATGATTAAAATGAAGCCAAATAGTACTTATGATTGGAGAAAGAGGAATTGGGGTTACTCCTTCTGGAAGATATGGCTAAGAGGTGATTTCCTAATTCTCTTGAAGTATATAAAGGGTAATTTTAAGGAAGAAAGGAACACACTATCAATTTATACAAGGTACAAGATGAGAGAAAATGGGATTAAATTTCAACAAAAGAGTGCTTAGGCAGAGTATTATCATAATTAACATAGAAATAGGTTACTGTCCCTAGGGTGTCTTCAAACCTATAATGCTCTTTCCTTGGGTAAAAAGAAGAAAGGTTAGGAAGCAAATTTGTCTTGCTATCTCATGAGTCCTTATTCTTGATTTGTTTTCTAAAAGATACAATTTTCTTACTAATATGTCTTATGTCTAGGATACCGTACATATATGAAGCCAGAATACTTTAGTGCAGCATAAATGCTAAACTGAAGGGTTATACCCAAAGACTTAAATATGGATTTTCCAGAGGAAAGCTGGAGTATAAGATTATAATTATGATATTTATGAATAACATTTCTGAGACAAACAAGGAATATCTGGACACTTTTTTGTTTTGTTTTGTTGTTGGTATTGAGGACTGAATCCAGGAGCACCTTAATATCCTCAGCATTTTTTATTTTTTATTTTGAGACAGGATCTCACTAAGTTCCTGAAGCTGGCCTCAAACTTGTGATCCTCCTGCCTCAGTCTCCCAAGTCATTGGGATTACAGGCTTTGCCACCATGCCTGGCATACTTGGATAGTTTTGACAGAAGTAAAGCTAATGAAGAGTCAATGCCTTCAGTATGGCAGAGTAGCTTCCGTTAGACCAGCCTTTCTACAGATAATAAATGTAAGCTCTGAACAATATAATGAACTTCTAACTGAAAATGCTGGACAGACAACTAAAGCAAGCACATTTTAGAGAGGAGAAAAATAAAAATAAAAAATAAAATGAAAATAAAATAAAAATTTTATTTATGAAAATAAAAACCCTGGCAAGACACCTGGTTAGAGGAAAGGCATTACTCTACATTAATTTTTCATTTTCATGGCTTCTAGCCTGAGAGAATGCTAAAATATATCCTGGTACTGGGGGCTTAACTTCTAAAAGTCACTAACTTTTATTGAGGACAGGACTTATAATCTGCTTTATGTATGGTTCCATGAGAAAAGGACACAGAGACCACTTTAATTTACCCCTATAACACTTACAAATATGGAGTTTAGCTTCCCTTTTTATTTTTCTGTGCCTGACAATTGATGCTTGTGTATGAATAATATAAAAAAATGAATATAGATATATTCCCAGTATGAGGCTCCAAGCTGAATCACTGTTGGCATATATGATACCATTTTAAGAATTATAAAATGCCACCCTTCTTAATAAAATGGCTCACCTGGAGATTTCTGGCAAACTAACTACAAAAAGATGCTTAAGACCACTGTGTAGTACACCTTTGGTGGGTACTGTTCTGTAATCCTAGGCTGGAGGCCCCCTCTGGAGATCCCAACAGATCAAATCTGGCCACTTGCCTCAAAAAACACATGAAAAAAATAATGGTTAAAAGCAGGAAAGGAACTTTAATCAGTGTATCTCTATTGGAAAGACAAAGAAAACCAGTGCTTCTAGCCCTGTTGTTAGGAGTCCTGATGTGTTGCTTCCAGATTTTATAGAAAGGAGGACCAGAAATGCACATAGTGGAGCAGTCTTGGTCAAACTGGTTTGCTCATCCTTATCTCAAGATGGGTCAGGTGAGCCTTGTCAGAGATAAGAAAGTTGCTGTTGCCTAGGGGGTAGTTTTGACTCAACCAAAGATGTTTATCAATCAGACCTGTTGTTCCTGAAATCCAAGGTGACTCAGCAAAGGAGACACTTGAAGGCAGAAATGACAAGATTTTTTTTTATCCTGCTTTTAATTTTCCATTGGCAGTTTCAGGTCTAAGTGAAGAGTCCAAGTCCTTGTTACATTCTCACAGTAGTTTTGGTGAAAAATAGCTCATGGTCTGTTGAACCTTGAGGTATTGCCATCAAGGGTCCCCTTTCATTAAAAGATCATGCCCCCAAGAAGAGTGTGGCCAGGTTTTACCCACAACTTGTCCATCACACAATGGCCAATTGAGAGGGATATAAATGGCAGCCTTGGACCATTTGGTTTTTCATGACTAAGGAGATTTTCTGTTTAATTTGTTTCCTTGACACTTAACTTTCAAGAGCTCTTGGACCATTTTGATCTTTTCCTACTGCTCACTGGACTGAGATGAAAACTCTAACTCATAATTCACCTTAATGGCAAAGCTAGTCTTCAAGGGCTTAACAATTTGAAAATACTTTCCAAGATTTTACATGCATAGTTTTTTTCATGATATAGCTCAAAGTCCTCAGATATTAATTCTGATGATCCAATCAGAAATCATCATTTTGGAAAATGGTTTTACCTAAATTCTACTTCTAAGCATCACTTTTGTTTTTTCCTAAAATGTCTAATTTTCTATGTGTGCACATCTTTTGCAAGAAAGTATAGATACTATATGTTCATAATTTCAGGAATAATCATTTCCTTTTTGATCCTGAGAACCCATGGCAGAGATTTACTTTGGCTAGTCCCCCAAGAACATGGTTAGTAGTAATGCATTAGTTTTCTATTTTTTTTTTTTACATAATAAATTATCACAAATGCAGCATCTGAAAACAACTGAAATTCATTATCTTTTAATTCTGTTGGTCAAATGTCTGGAAAGTGTTTCACCAGACTATATTCTGTGTATCCATTCCGTGGTCTGTGTTGAATTCCAGAGGTTTCATTTTTCTGCTCATTCGGATTGATGATAGAATTCAGTCCCTTGCAGTGGGAGGACTAAAGTTCCCATTTTTTCTGTTGACCATTGACGGTCTACCACACTCTTGAGACATTCAGTTCTGATTGCATTCTTGGATCATATTATTTAGTAAAAATTTAATGAACCCTTAGTTCCCAATAAAGAATGTAGAGATGAGTAAACTATGACCATACTTATTAAGTACTTATAATAGAAACCACGCTCAAAGTTACAGAGATAAACTGAATTCTTTATAAAGCTGTCAATTTAAAATTGTCAATTTATCTGCCCAGATCTTTAAGAAAACAGACAATGACTTTTGTCACTGAATTCCTAATACCAAGCTCTTGCGAGGTATATATAATAGGCACTCAACAAGAATTGTTGGATTCATGAATTCTAAAAGTATTAAGCATCTACTTAAGGCCAATATTATTTTAGATGTTTGGTAAACATTAGTGAATAAAATAAACAGTCTATACCTGTGTGGAGCTCAGATTCTAGCAGGACACTTAATATTCTAGGGAGATACTTTCATTTTATTGCTGAATGATTAAATGAAGACATGAATGTGGGCAGCTGAGTAAATAAATTGAGTACAAATTATCTGAGATTTCGAATGCCTTGCTTAGGTGTGTGAATCTTGTATTATAGGTAATAAGGAACCAGTGAAGAGTCTTGAACAGAAATGAATTATTAGCAAAATCAGTTTTTTAAAAACACTTGATGCTAGAGTAGAGAGAGGATGGACTTAGAGGTGAAGAAAGACTTGAACCAAGAAAACAACAACTCAAATAGAAAGGAGGGGATGTTCCTCAGAGATATTTATAAAGCTGAAATCTAGAGAGGGGAAAAATGTTACGGAACCTAGTGTGGTATATGGGAATCTGATAAGCAAGTTCAGACACATATAATCTATTATTTGAGTATGGGTGATAGTTACCGTTTTGAATTAGATGTTTGCTTAATGAAAATTCATTTTCCTGTTAATATATGAAAAGGTTCATACATAGAAATGCCTTAAAGTGTTCTGACATTTGATATCATGCTACTAAGCTAACCAATAAGGTACAGAACATCTGTCAAACATAGAGTGTCCTTCAATACTCGAACAGGGAATGTAGACAGTATTATTTTTGAAAGCAATAGACTTTATGTGCAAAGCCATCTGAACTGAAAGCATAACACGAGAGAATTTAGCAGTTGAAATGCAACCAAGCACACATCCGAGGTGACCTACATAAGGAAACTTAGTACAAATGATTCCTCCTTTGGGGAATCTACTTTTGTTCTTTCTTGTTCAACTGGGGAGAGGCGGGGAAAAGTCTGTAAAAATGCTAAGAAAGAAAGTAGGATGGAAAATGATGTTAGAAGGGGCATTTGCATTGTGTTTGTGAGGATTTCTAAGAGCTCTATGTTAGAATTATACATTCTATCTGGATTTCTTCTTTCTTTAATGGATTTTTAGTAATGACTCCCTTGGGACTAGTCTGGTCAGTGTCCTGCAGAGTAAACCTTTGATCAGAACATAGTCCTGCAGCAGATAGGATCTGGAGGCAGACAGAAAGTCCAGTGGAATCTTTGAAAGGGTCTTCCACTACCGATAATTAAAAATTTTTGTCATACTTAACAGAGAAGAGTCATCATAAACCACAGCAAGAAAGAAAGCAAGTGCCTTTGATTTTGTATTTGCTGAGATAAACACACACACACACACACACACACACACACACACATACACACAGACTTACATATCAGTACAACCTTATCATAGAGTACTATATGGGGACTAAAAATTCTGTTGTACAAAATGTTTGTTCATCATATGGTGAGCTTACTGAGATGCTTGGGTTGAACTACCTCAGCCTCCTGGCTGAAAGGTTTAGGGTTCAAGAGTTAATCCATCAATACTATTGTGTCCAGATTAACATTACTGCAGGATAAGAAGTGTTGGATTTTTATTATTTTCTAAATAAAGGTTTAAGCACACAGACGTACACACATACTAGTTAAGAAATAAACATATAAAAAAGAAACATAGCTTTGACTTTAATTATGAAACTGTTTGAAATAATATCTTCTTTTTTAGGTCATAAAGATACCCTCTATTCAGGACCTTGTACAATGAGAAAGAGTTCTGGAAACATCAGAACTCTTTATTCACATCATGAATTTGTGAAATTCTAGAGTTGGGAAAGACTTTGTTGAATCCCTTCATCCACAGAGGTGTACAGAGTGTCCAAGAAACTTCCAAATACATCGAGCTGCATAATTCTAGTACTGAACTGTAACACCTTTTCTTTTCCTGAAGGACAAACATTGAGCATTCTTGTATTTATTCACTTTTTTTTCACTTGTATGAATGTTTATAAGAGGATAGGAGTGCAATTTCAGTAGCTTCAAGTTCAGAATGAAGGAGAATTCAGGGATACAACATTTTGCTCTGCATCTTTGTCTCTGGCCCTCCCCACAACCTCCCCCTACTAATATTGAATTACGTCATGCAGGGAATATGTAAATATTCTGATATCTAAGTTTTGTTTATTAGATGAAAATACTATAACCTGAAAGCTATTTTTTAAAAGACCTGAAGACCCTAGAGGGAAAATTCCTGTGTTATTAAATTAATTATTTAATATTTTATAAGTATTTTATTTATTGTTCAATCATTATGCCTTGAAGAAGATAACCAAAATAAGTGAAATCAAAGGACTAAAAGGACAACATCCTAAAATTGACTTTTTTGAAGGTCAATTTATTTTTAATTTTTGACCTAAAGCTGGTTGTCATTTTTGCATTCATCGTGGGGTTGCAATATTCCCAACACATTAAGAAGTGATTAAAAAAAAAAAAAAGCACCAAAATTTAAAAGAAAAACTGATTTCACTAAGAAAACATTTATTCATCCAAGTCTTTAACTTTTGCCACTTGAAATATTTTTTCAAAGGCATATGCCTTAAGAAAGTTGAAAATGATTGAAGAAATGAAGTCACATGACAAATGGGGGCAATTTAATGTACTGACATGATGTGCTGAAAGAATTTTTGTTGAAATATTTCTGACTTTTATATCCAGATCAAAAATTAAGGGCTAAATAAATTAAAGCTTAATTAAGGATAGGAGCTCTGTCTTATTTAGTTTTGTTTCCTCTCCAGATTTTTACATGGAATATTCAACAGCTATTGTTATCCTGAACTGTAATTGACTATGGTTTGTAGTAATTGGAAAGAGCAAATATCTATTATTTATACCAATTTTTCTATTGCTCTCAAATTTCATGGACCAGTTTTCTATAGACAATATTCACCAGTAGAGCAGTCTATGTTTTTTGGTTTTGAATATACATTATTTAGCCAATAAATGAATTTAATAGTATCACCCAGCCATCAAGAGTTGCTTTCATGAATTACAAATTATATGAAAGAATTTTATACAGATAAGTGTAAATTTTTTTTTAGTACTGGGGATTGAACTCAGGAATATTCAGCCACCGAGCCATACCCCCAGCCCTATTTATTTAGATGCAGGGTCTCACTGAGTTGCTTAGCACCTCACTTTTCCTGAGGCTAGCTTTGAACACGTGATCGTCCTGCCTCAGTCTCCAGAGCTGCTGGGATTACATATAGATAAGTGTAAATTGTTAAAAAATTGGAAATATATATTTTTTAAAAGTTTAAAAAACTTAAAAAAAATTGTTTAAAACTCCCCAGTGGCTTCTGTCCCACTTAGAAAGGTAAAATGCAAGCTTCAAGCTCCATCATCTGTTTCTACTTCCATCTCTGACCTCTGGATTCTCTTCTGAGCTTTTCCTTCCTCACCTCTCTGTTGCTCCTTCCTATGCAAGGTGCATGAGTGTCTCTTTCTGCCTGGAATACTGTTTCCCCTCCTCCTCTTTACACAGCTGGTCCCTTCTTATCTTTCACATATCAGCTCGGTGGACCTGTGACTGTCAGGGCTCCAGCAGGAATACTAAATCCATGCTAATTATTGAAAATCAAATTAAAAAAAAAATAAATGGTGCAGGGAACTGAGTACCCCCGTGGTTAAAAACACCGAGAAACTAAACAGAGAACTGTGAAGCAACTAAGGAAGGATCAACAGCAGGAAGTCATCCTTACCCATGGACTGAGGGAGAAAGTTTTGCTACCAGAGCTACAAAGTCAACTGGTAGAATCTAAAACTACAGAGAAGTTCCCTTCTGATGGAATAACTGTGAAAAGCAGAGAAGGAAGAAATAACCTACTTTTTTTTACTTCTCCTTGTTTCCAGTGCTTGGCTAGCAGGAGCTGACAGCCTCAGAAACCTGGGAACCACAGGCTGTATACTGAGACAACCCTGTAATGAGGCAGAGGATGGAAAAAAAAATGGACATGAGGGCATGGTGGCCAGGGACCTCCCTGTACAGGCGACTTTCACTGGATGAAACAAATCTAATCCAGAAATTCTGAAACATTTTTTTCTCTTTTACTTATATTTTAGGGGATCAGGAATAGTTGATAGTGTCCAAAATCTCTGATAATTGAAGGAAAATAATGTATCCTTTATTGTGCATTTTAACCCCCCCCCAAATGAACAATGAAACCCGTTATTTTAAATTCAGAGATACTTGACTGAGGATGTATCTAAAGGTTAAGGAAAATCCTACTCAACATATTGTTCAAAATGTAACAACCCTTTTTTATCCTATATATCTTGACTTGAAGTGTAGTGTCTGGTCCACAACTTATAGTTTGTAACTATAGTCACCATTAGAAAATGAAAATCACCAAAATGGGTGCCATGCTTAATCATTTTACATTTATTACAACCCCCTTGAACTCTGCACTTCAGTGTTTACTCTTATAGTTCACAAATACAAAATTCTACAACTGAGGTAGCCATGCTGACCCTGTTCCTACCATGGCCTTGAAGCCACTAGACAAACTTTGAGGCTGGGAAGGGATCCATAACCCAGCTTGTGGACCCAGGATCCTTAGAGCAGTATTACACCTGCTTTTTCTTTCTCACCTTTCCTCTGCCCTCTTGTTCCTCCACTCCTCTCTCTAGAGTATCTCCTTAACTTTTCATGCCAGTTATTATTATTTTTTTCTAGAAGCCACCCAACCACACTCATATATCATACATGAAAGAAAACTCAAAGCAGTAAACATCACAGACAGCAGCTATCCCAAGGGAAGGTGCCACAAAATGAAAATAAATGAGTTTTTATTTTGTTAGCCTATGAGGTTATGCAGAATAGACCTGGATTCTGCTTAAGAGTTCCCAGTCCCCTTAGGGCCATTAAGTAACAGAGGCAGGCATTAGAGAAGATTCTTTTTAAAGGGGACATTAAAGTACATTTAATAATAACGGGTTGGACATAGAAAATCATGGGAGGAATGTAGTACAAAATAGCGAATGAAATATTTATACATTCCATTGAAGCTTCGTGGATATTCCAGAGGGAGATGTCCTAGCGAGATGGGTCTTCCCCTTTGTTCTGAATCTATTTTTCCAATTGCTCTGACACAGCTGTTGGCTTTGCAATCATTCTGAAGTTGATTAGATCAGAAAGGAGAGGCTTGCCTACCCAGCATGACCAATGGCAAGCATGAAGTTTGTGGGTATTCCAGGCGTGGAGTCTGTGTATCCAAATTGGTTTTGGTATTTTGCGGGCCTCCATGTCGTATTCTAAGTTTGAGTGCTGCAGCATTTTGATGTCATCTGCATCTCAAAAAGCACAGTACAGTGCATACACTTGCATAAAACCACCAATGAGTTGGAAAAAGGCTGTTGGATTTATAGAACATGGCTATAATTACATTCATACACATGCTCAGCTAAAAGCAGAATCACAACCTTGTTACCTCTGTTCTGTTTGTTTTAATACACAAATCATCTGGATTTAACTTTAAGGGAATATCTGGTTACCTATTGGGAAATGCTTTTAATTTGCTGTTGGAATGATTTACTGTTTCTAAAATACTTGGTGTAGGTGAGCCTTATCACATAGTCATCTTTGTCTCAAAGTCAGAGAGGTTGATAACAACTATTTAAAAACAATGTGAGATAATATGCTGATTTCAACCATTATTTTATTTACTCCTCGAAAAAACCTAGGGAGGCAGGTATGGATTTAGATTTCCAAGTTGCAGATATCGAGATAGAGGTTCACAGAACTCTCCCCTGCCACCCCTACTCCTGCCCCTGCCTCCAGCCAGGTCTGTCTGATCCCAGGTCCATTGAAGCACAAAGCTGCAGATTGAGTAGCATTTTAGTGAATGTTAACCTCCTTTAACAGGAATTCTATAGGTGCATTATAGCTGCACACAGGTAATACCAGCTATTTGGAGGCTGAGGCAAGAGGACTGCAGGATTGAGGCCAGCCTGGGACACCCTGTCTCAAAATAAAAAAAGAGGACTAGGTATGTAGCTCAATGGTAGAGTACCCCTGGGTTCAATCCCTGATACTCCAAAAATGAATAATTAATTAAAATAAGCAAAATTTTAAAACAGATAGATAAATAAAAGGAACTTTCCTTAGTGGAAATTGGCCTCTGTATCATGTGACTATGACCACAGCCCAGGATGATTTGGGGACTTGTTGGAGGAGAACCTTGAGTGGCTCTTTGCCAGCGACAACCACCCTTCCACCTGTTTCTTCAGGTTTCTTTGCCAGCTTGGCTCCTGGGAAGCTTGATCTTGCCAAAGGTACCAAGTCTCTAAGCATAGGATCCAGAGCCAGCGTCATTCTGGGTCAGCAGGAACGGTCAGCTGAATTATTGTCAGAGGATTAGAATTAGGAATGACCTTAAAGTTCCTCTGGTCTGAACAACCAGGTAAAGAAGATGGTCCCCGGGCAATCAGGGGACATTAGAGAGCCGCCCAAGCAGGAAGGCAGCCTGCATGAGAAACAGCCTGTACCACCAGTTCCCAACTCTCCTCATCCTGCATTGCCAGGACACACTACCTACTTTTCCTTGGCAATTGACATTTTTTTCCTCTTGATAGTATATTTTACTATGTTGATACTATATTATAGAAAAAATATTGAATGGCTGGGATAGAGGATGAGTTTTAATTTTTAAATCTTTAGGGAATTGATCTGGCTTTTCATTTGTTGTTTTAAACATTCACACGTGGAAACTGTTGATGGTGTCTCTTCAAAGAGGAAATCAGAAATGAAGTCTCTGTCTTCAAATACCTGGCAATAAAGATAAGCTTACTGGGGCTAAGACTAGTCCTGAGGTTTTTCTTTCTCTTTTAATCGCTGTGTGTTTGTAGGAATTTTGGCAGAGGACAATGACACCAAGTGTGGATACATGTATCTTCTAAAATCACATAATTGCAGAAAAAAAGGAGGGGGGGCACTGAAAATGGAGGGGGCCACCAAATGTTTTGGTGGGCTCTACTGATCCCATAGATCTTAGAAATTGATAGGTCAAAAGGAGAAATTTTCTTTGCAAGTGTAGATTCCTAATCCTTAATGCATTCTGAGAATTTAACATTAAATTTCTTTCATGGCTCAAAAAAAAACAAAACAAAACAAAAAAAACCTCAATTTAGAACAAAAACAAATGACCTTAGAAAACACCATTTCCCTTCCCTGAGGATGTGGAGACTGTACTTTGCACATGTTCTGTAGAATAAGAAGGCTTCTTGACTGAATATGATGATCTGTATGAACCCTTTTCATGTGCCAGGGGAAATAATCAGACAATTGTGCAAATGCTTGAATATTTGTGGCTGCTGGATTATTTTTATTATGGAAAACTGTCTGTTAAGACTATTCCCTACTAAAGGAAAGGTTGTTCTGGATAACTGATATGTCTACAACTTAAAAAAAAAAAATAATGCTATTCGTTTGGAACTAAACTGAGGTTAGAGGAAAACAATGAGTTTCTTCAAGGGACTGAATTCTAAAGAAAAACCAGAACAGGAAATATCTTGCCCACTAAATTCAGCCTTCCTTTGCCATTCTCCGGAGATTGGGTTTGAAGAACAGCATGGAGAGAGAGAGAGAGAGAGAGAGAGAGAGAGAGAGAGAGAGAGAGAGAGAGAGAGAGAGAAACATTTCCTCCAATTTGTAATATTGGATCAGGCCCATTTTAAACTGTGCTAATTTATTCTTCATTGAACCATGGAGATTAATTAATCCTTTGTTTTGCTGGATTAATGAGTAATCAATATGCCAAAGGGAGAAAAAAGAGAATGATTTCTATTCAAGGAACAAAGCATTCAGGTAGCCAAGTCATTTTATCTTTCATGTTTACAAAGCACATCACAACCCAGATGAAATGTGTGGCATTCAGGGAGATTTTAGAGATCTCTTTCTCTCTTTGATTTTGAACTAAGATATCTAGCGTTTGTATGTTTCAGAAGAATATAAGCCACTGGTACAATATGCCAACATAACCTGTCTCATGTGGGTATCTTGGTGGGCTCTACTCATCCCACAAAATTTAAGTCAGTTTCTGTAGTTCTTTAGCACATTCTTAGGCTGGGAAGGTCACAGCCCTCACAACCAATGAGAAACCTTCCCTAACAACCAATGCTATATTTGAACACTCTTGCCTCCTTATTTTATTGGCTTCCTGGTGTCCATCACTATTAGAAATTGTCAGTTTTGTTTATATGATTCTTGCCTATCTCACACCCACTCCCACACTCAAATATAAGGGTAGGCATTTTTTTTTTCTCACCATTGTATTCATTGAGGTAGCAGCAAGCCTTGCACACAGCATCCAAGCAATAAGTGTTTGTTCCATGAATGGAGGAATTTGCCGTGGATCACACTTGACTTGAAGCCACTTTTTCTGACAGATATGAAGGCCTGGGTAGAATTTGGAGCTCTTAGAGGTCTAAAACCTAAGTGAGACCTATGGAGAATGTCATAGGGCTTGGGGGACAAATATCATTTCCCAGGATGGGGAGCTTCCTACTTAGACTCGCCTAGCGGCGGTGGTCTCCTCTCTGCCTATCTAGTCGAAGCACAATTATGTGTAGTCCTGAGTAGAATGGCATGTTGGTGATCAGGATGGGATGGGTGGATGCCATGTGTGGAGGGGATGTGTCTCCTAACTGTGGGAATCATCTTGATCCTACTCAATATCACTTGCTACCAACACAATTCCCATTTAAAAGGTTAATAACAGATGCCAGAATCAACCAACCAACCTGCATTACAGTGCATTATTAGTTTTGTAGGAGTTCACCTGTAATCAGAAGCTCCAGCACATATTTTATATTCTTTTATTTTATATTATAAAAAATTATGAATATAATTTTGTAATCCATTGGTATCTGAACTTGCAAGTGATCCTATACATCAAATACGTATGTTCATGTACATCATATTTATTTCTTCAAACAAAATCGAGAATGCTTCCTTTGTATGCCTCTACTTTAGACATTTCTATTTAAGATTATAAGGTCAAAATTTGTCTTTTAAGGTTTTGTGAAATCATTGGAGTTTTTAAAAATTATTTAGGGGTCATGTCTAGAGTCCTATGGTGGTAGGTAACAGCGTGCACACGCATGTGTGTGCACACACACACACACAAAAGCAATTGATTGAAATATGTGGATTGAAAAATCAAAATCCATCACAAAGGAGAGCTGAATTTGAGAGATTAAGAATCAGGAACAAATGAGGACTCTCTTCAAGGTTTCAGAGTGGTGATGAAGAAACATCAACTCCTTTACGTTTTGAGCTCATGCAAGACAAGGGTTTTCAAGAAATGAATGCAATTGGTTTAGTTAAGTCAGAATAAGATGCCCAGCCCTTGAGTTGGAGACCATCTTGCATGAAAATTCAGAAATGCAGAAGGTTTTTCTCCTAGGGGAAAATTAGTATGCTATTAATTAACAAAACATTAAAAGGGATGCTATGCAGGCAAAAACACAGATGTCCACTATAGGAACTCAGGTATGCCCATCATCCTTTTTTTTTTTAAATTTTATTTTCAGAGCAGTGGGAAATAATCACTCATAGTAATCACATCACCTTGAGCAATGATAAAAGAATAAACTTAGATTAAATTTTAGTGTTGATTAAAGTACAATGCAGCCAGTACTTTAAAAAGAAATATTAATTGATAGTGACAAGGTAGGAAAGTGGAAGGAAATTAATATTTGGAGAGAGCCAAGCACTATGCTAATTGCTTTACAGGAGGCTCTCATTTAATATTCATGATGATTATAGGAAGAAGACATTCTTAAACTCATCTTAATGATAGGGAAACTGAGGATCAGAGATACTCAGTGATTTTTTTCAAGGTTGCATGATTAATAACATACTAACATAATGATGTGGTGCAAGTTGTATTGCTGTCAATATGGTTCCAAAGAAAAACACGTGTAATTGTTAGTCTGCCTTGCTGAAGTGATGTTGCAGTTGTCATGGATAATTACTACATAACTCCTCTCTGTTGGTCCATCATGTTATCTTGAGACCTAATAAAACATAAGCATCTCTTTTTCTGCTGGTATTTTTAAGGACTATGAATATTATCACCGGCTAGCACATTTTCTTTTCTCGCTAAAAAATCTCAGTTGTCAGTTTTTATTTGAAATTGGCTGTACTGTTTTTAACCCATTTTTCTTAGGTCAGGTTTCCTAGAAACAGTTCTTGAGATGGGGATTCAGGTGGATGTGCTTTATCACAGCACACTTTTCAGAAAACAAATGAACTGAAACACTTCAAAGGAAGTGAAGGAAAGAGAAAGAGTCAAGCAAGAATATGCTCCCAGGTAAAAACAAGGACCCTTGTCCTGATCCACAGGGGACTCTGGAGCATACTTTGTACTTAAGACATTTCACTCCTGAAATTGGAGACTAGGTGAGATATCGACTGAGAGTTATTATCCAGAGGTGGGGCAACACTGAGCCTTTAATAGATGACACTTGCAGGAGCTGGTAGATAGGTTTACCAGTTCAATAAAGGGAATCTGGGCCAGCCATGAACAATATCAGCTCTCATTTGACATTCAGGAGTCGAATCATTGCTAACTTCATGGTCAAAGAGAGAGTAGGTCTTGCTTCCTACTTTTTCCTTTCTCCTTGTAACAAAATGTTTTTACTCCTCAGGAAATGTCCTTTCTAATAGGATGATACACCTCACTGCTGAGCCTGCTAGTTTCTGGCAGGAGGACATGTGTCCTTGGCTATGTAAGACAATGCTTAGTCATTGGCTGGATTTAGACCTGCTTTCATCACTGTAATGATATAGTGGTCTTGTCCTAGAAGACAGAGGATAGGCACCGATGCCAGATAGCCATGATTCATGACTGAAGCTGGTGCATCTGCGCTCTAAGGATGCAAGCCTTGTAAGAGAAAATAGTACCTTTTTGTTTGTTTTCTTAGCTTGCACATCTAGCCTAAACATTCATATCTTACTTTTATGGTTTAGGTAGATAGCTTTTGTTTATGTCCCAATTCTCCTTTCTCTTATCTGACCCTCTTGAATTGAGTTTCATAAAACGATACACTTTTGTGGTTTAACAGATATCAGGCTATTTAAAATAATTTGGGTGCGCTAACGCGGAGGGATTTTTAAGGAGTGAGACTTTCAAGGTGGCATGAATAGTTATTTTCTACTTTACCTAATATCCAAACGATTGTAATCACTATCTTTTTCACCAACTAAATCTTTCAGTCCCTGTGCACCCATCTGAACCCCCACTTTCTCCTTTCATGGATAATATCTCCTGTCTTACTTGTTGTTTTACAACCTCTGACCTCTTCTAAGTGCTTTAGAAACACTGCTCACCTACTAAGTGCAAGTAATGGAACAACCCCAACATACCTCTCAGGGCTTATGATGAAAGTCAGTTACAGATCAATTTTTCAGGGTCCAAATCCCCTGAGCACCCTGCATTTTAGGAATTTCCACTCCATTTCTGCATCCCTTAACTGGTTTCCCTTTCTGCAAGATCTGCTCTGATCTCATACATTCTTCACACTACCACTAGAATCCTATTTATTAAACCCAATTATTTTACCTTTTTGTTTCTTTTGAGTTTTTCCTTGGGCTTGCTGTCCAAAAAGTTGAACAAGTAATTAAATTTAAAATAACTGACAAATCAAATTATATCATCTTGTTGCTTATGCTGTACTAGTTCTCCATGATGTAATTGATCATAAATTCTAGATAACTCTGTGTGTGTGTGTGTGTGTGTGTGTGTATGTTTATGTGTGTTCCCTCAATATCCACAAAAGATTGGGTCCAGAGCTTCCCACACGTGCCCAAAATCTGTGAATGCTCAAGCCCTTTATATGAAATAGCATGATATTTCCATTATAACCTATGCAAATCATCAGCTTACTTTAAATCACCTCTAGATTACTTATATACCAATAAAATATAAATGCAATGTAAGTAGTTGTTATACTGTATCACTGAGGGAATAACAAAAGCCATTTGTACATAATCATTATAGATGAAATCTTTTTTTAATATTTTCAGTCTATTGTCATTTAACTCTGTGGATGTGGAACCTGCAGATACAGAGGACCAGTTGTAAATATATCCTCATTTTGTGCCAATTTGCACCTTATTGCCTGCATGCTGCATTTGCAGATTTATGGGCTCACTAGGCTTTCTCAACCTCAGAATGTGAACGTATGTCATGTTCTCATATGTCACGGTTCAGCCTTTCCTCCTGTGTCTACCTGAGCTAATCTTACCATCTTCATGTCTTTGGAATTGAAGCAAATTTTACTTCCTCAATGAAGCTTTCCATGAACCCCCAGGCACTTTTAGTTATTATTCACTTTCTCCTGTGTTTCTTTAGTGCCCTTGATATATGTACATTTTAATAATTTGCAGTTCTCTATTTACAAGTCTGTTTCTCCTCTGAGTCATGAGGGCAGCCATGTAACTGCACAGATATGGCTCCCCAAGGTCCAGCTGGCGGTGGTTTTCATGTGATTGTGTTGGCTGAACACCTTGTAGAAACCAGTGGAGACATAAATACCTCATCTTGCTGAAAATTAAGAAAACATACGCTTAGGTGGGATTGCCAATGAGCAGCATCAGAGATGGCTATTCTCGTATAAGTGATTTATTGAGGGTGTGCTCTCAAGAGAAACCTGTAAGGCAGTGAGGGAAGCTGACCCTAACAGGGAAATAGGCAGAGAATGGTTTCAGAAATCTGGCTTCCACCTGTTCCACTAGAAAACATTGGAGCATGGATTTTGACTTCCACTTTGCAAAGGAGCTGAGGTTTTATAGCTCTTGTTTATGAACCACTCCTCAGGAAGGTGTTGGAGTGGTGTACGTATAGCTTCCCAGGCAACTCTGGGTGAGGTGGCTCTTGTGAGCTAGAGGCTAGCTCCCAGAAAAGATGGGAGGATAGAAACACAGGCTCGGCAAAGGAGAGCTGTCAGGGGTGGATGCAGTATCTGTACTACATACCCAAATATTCTTACACATAAAAGAAGGCAATAGTTCACATTTGTTGAAATCTCACTTTCTACCAAGTGGTGTTCAGTGCCCTACATGCATGAGCTTGGACCTGTCAGGGGTCTGTCCTAGAGTATGTTAAACAACTATCTTCCTGGAGATTGCATCATAGAACAAATCCAGTCAGGGACCCAGGGAAAGAGTGCCTATTCCTGCATTTCACTGAATTTGAGAAGCACTGATTACAAGGTATGTCATTATTTTATGCTCTACTAGGAAAGAAAACAAATACCTCCTAAGGGACTATAATACAGTGCTTTCCTATCACCCACAGTGACAAATCACTTGGCAGACATGTCAAAATGTAGGAGAAAGGCATGCATGTTATTTGGAGATTCATGAATATTGATGGCCAAACAACAGTTTGGAAGAAGTTTTTTTATTAAGAAGTATACAATTTTAAATCATGAATTAATCTCTTTGAAATGAGTTCTAAACTGGGTTATTTAAAATGATCATTACTGGGCTGGGGATGTGGCTCAGCGGTACAGCACTCGCCTCACATGTGAGAGGCACTGGGTTCGATCCTCAGCATCACATAAAAATAAATAAATAAATAAATAAATAAAATAAAGGTATTGTGTTCGTCTACAATTTTAAAAAATGTTAAAAAAATAAAATGACAATTATTTTAAAATACTATAGTGCACACAAATGTTTGTAAGAATTATATATTCTTTCTATGTCACACAGAGATTCTTAAAACAATATGCATATACTTCCTGAAACTTATATTTGCTCCAGTACATCTATATGGTATTTTCATATAGAATCATTATGTGCTCTATTCTAAGCAGAGATTATATTAATTACACCTGTCAATAGTTTATCAGTAACTCTTACAATTTTCTACAATGGTATACATCTGATATTAATTACGATGTTTTCTTGTTCACATATGTTTTAATTCTTGATATAAAACATAAAAACAAAGACTATTGATAATTTTAAGAGACTTTTCAATAAATGGACCAATTACACATGCTGTTGTATGCCATACAATTTTCAAAGATTACCCATTACTTCCCTGGCACATTTCAAGTAGTAGAAAGCCAAAGACAATGCCATTGATTTGATAAAACCAAGACTTTGAGTTGGCATATTGGCTTACTCTATTACAGATTGGTGTTTCCTCATTTTCCAGTATTAGTGTGAACATTATAATATGAATTATATTAGAGTGAACCTTATAAATATTAACAGTGCAATATTTTTAATGAACACTCTCTGAGCAACAGCCAAATGAAATGAAATAGCCACCCTCGTTATGCTTTAGTTCAGTTAGTTAATTGAAATATGAGAGATTTCTTTATTTATTCTATGTTAAAAAGTGCTTATTGCCTTAGCCAGCTAGTTGCTATTACCAAAATTAAAAACTATATAAATTACACAAAGCTATCCACAGAGGCTAGCTTAAAAATTACTGCCCCTGCTGAGGATAAAATGATGTCTTTGGTTGAATTACCAGATACAAAATAACATCTAGAGATAAATTATTTTTTAGACCATTATTAAAGGATTAAAGGTAGGTCCCAAATCTCTGTTGACCAGATTCATTTTCCCCTTTATGGTTGGTATGCCTTTGCTCAGTTTTGAGTTATTTATAACAGAGGAAATTGCTGCGTTGTTAAATAAAGCTCAGAGCTGCCACAAAAACGAATCTCATTTATTGCTTTTGTTTGTGGGTTTGGTTTTCCATGCCACCATCAGAGAGCCAGCTCTGGCATCTTTTGCAAGTTATCCAAATTTTTCAATTGGTTTATACCTAAGCTGATCAAAAAACACTTTCGGTGCAGATTTAAAGCTAGGGTTCAAGTTCATGTGCAATCACTAACAGTTTTTAGAACTGAAAGTCTAAGCCTTGGAATTGTTTCCCCCTTGCTCAAGAGTGGGAGGATTGGTAAGAGAGAAAAAGTTTTCATCACATAGCTTTGCCCTTAGAGATAAGCTTCAATTTTTCACCTGTCTAGGAAACACTATCTCAAAAGAAAGCCAAAAGGATAACCTTTTGAGAGAAAGTGAGAGCATCTCTCTGCTGGACCATTCTACTTGGCCCATGATGGAATTGTATCATAGAAAAATTGAATAGCTTCAGATGTTATGAAAGTGGGTCATCTCCCACTATCCTGATTGATCAGAAACTATACCAAAGTCAGTGGGAGTGGGGAAAACCCATGGAAATAACTGCAGAGCTTAGATATGTTTTATTGGCATTTTATTCAACAATAGTTTAAACAGATGTTCATCTTTAGTTGTTCTTTACTTTGAATACAGAAGAAATTTAGTTTATTTCCCAGGCTAAGAATAAGAACAAGGAAATGAGCACTCTCATACATTTTTTTTCCTTTTTATACATCTTTCTGGCTTTAAAAGTAAAGGAAAAATAGGGATAAGTTACAGAAGAGAATAAAAATCATTTGTTTTTATTTGGTGAATCATTCATTTTTTAGTATATACTATGTACTAGGTATTGTTCTAAGAACTGGGGCTATAGCAGTAAATGCAATAGACATTTCTACCCTTGGTGAGCTGACAGTCTCATTGGGGGAGATAGATAATAGTAACAAACAATATGACATGCTAGGTGATAACAACTCTTGAGAAAAACAAACTGAAGTATTCACAGTGCACACAAATTCAGGGAGTACTTTTACATTTTATTTTATGTCCATCTCACCCCTACAACTCTGCACCATGGCTCTGGAAAGAACTGGAGACTGTTGGAGCCTATGAATGGAGAAAGGGATATGTTGGAGGTATGGCTGGATTGTTTCAGAAGTGTTTGCTGAAGGTGACATTTCACATTAAAAACTTGAAGGGGCCATGGTGCATGCCTATAATTCCAGAGATCTGGGAGACAGAAGCAGGGGGATTGCAAGTTCAAGGCCAGCCTGTGTAACTTAAGGAGACCTTGTCTCAAAAGAATAAAAATAAAAAGGGCTGGGGATGTATCTCAGTTCAAGTAGCTTCAAGTTCAAAAAACTTGAAGATGTTGCTATTTAAAGGAAGACTGTTCTAGCCAGAAGGATCAGTCTGTGCAAAGGGGAAAGCATGTTTGGCAAGTCTCGGGTCCAGCTAAAGAGGCCAGTGTGGTTGGACAAGAGTCAGGACAAGGATAGTAACAGGGGATAAAGTGCGACAAGTAATAGGGAAGGTTATGAAATGAGTGTGCTGTGCAGCCACTGGGGGATTTTGAATAGAGGAATTCGATTTAATATTTAAAAGGTCATTTTCACATCTATACAGAGAATAGACTATGGGGCTGAGGCTGGGCAAGTCTGGAAGCTGATCTTACCAGGTGAATTGGTGACTACCATGGAGAGAGATGCTTGCACAGGTTAGGTCCTACTTGACTTTTGTTGTGATGCAGGAGGAAGATTACCATCTTCATTTCCCATTGTTGAGATATCCATCCATTCATCAGTTCATCCTGCATATATTTATGGTATGCTACTGTTAAAGGTTCAGAGGAACAGTGAACAAAATATGAACATTAGTCTCATGGAGTTTATTATCTGTTTAGGAGAGGATTGACTAACAAACACATATCATGCCACATATTTGTAGTAGGTTAATATGGCTTCTAGGGGAATGCTGATGGAGGGTCAGACCAGGTGGAAGTAATGGTGGATTGTATGGATTCTGGATATATCCTGAAAAAATTCCATTTAAATATTTTCCTATACAACATATGGATTCACAAGAAGAATAAAAATAAATTTAGTTTTTAGTATTGTTATAGTAAGGGAGTATACCCATGTAGTATTTTGCATAGATTTGAGTGTGTGTGTGTGTGTGTGTGTGTGTTTAGGTGTATAAAGTGTTTTGTAGTTATAATCCTATGCCACCTGCTAATATATACATTTGCACTTAGTATAGCATATACCATGACATAAGGATATTCTACACCCTTAAATATTAATTAAGAATATAATCTTTAAAACAAAAGTCCAGCACTTCACAAATCACATGCATTACCCTGTTGTCACAAGTAAGCATTAGAGTGGGTTCTGTCGAGACTGGATGGCAGCCTGCAGTCTTTCAGAGAAGAGCTCTCTTTGGGTTTGCTGTGCTTTTTATCTTGCTGTTTCAGAGAGCTTCTTAACTGGGGAGATTTGCCAAAGAGCTTATTCTCTGAGTTTGGTAAGGAGCCCAAGAGTTAGGTGGCCAAAGCTTTGCCCTTGGCCAGGCACCTGTGCTCTGATTCTCAAGAGATCATGTCTTATGATGATGAGGCTTTCCTCACCTAGCACATTTATGGACAGGAAATTCTCATGGTCACTTGTATTTTTGTGGTCTCCCCAGAAGTACTGGCAGAATCTAGACAGGAGCCCAGCACCACATCCTTACACAGACAGTGGGAGTTACTAATTTCTTCTGAATCTCTTCCTTTTATACCTCAGATAAGCACCCCCTCTGCCTGCCTGTCACTGTGGCCTGGTTGTCTTCCTCTCAATCTTATGTGTGGAGACTTCTTCATAATTTTCCTGTTGGTAATTAGGTCCAAGCATTCAAATCAGCATTTGCCTGGACTGGAAGTGTCTGAGACACGTGTGTGCGTGCACGTGGCTTGGGTACAATATTGGATGGAAATCCCAAAGCTTACTAAAATACTAAGCATTCTTAACTTACTGTTAGATAATTTTGTTTTCTTATTTCCTTGTGGCTTTGAAATGTGTTTTGGGGATTGTTTCTGGCATGCAACATAAATTCTAATCAGAATTGAAGCACATTTCATTAATTAGTTTTACATTTGTGTGGTATGTCTCATTCACTACTTTAAATTGGCACTTACCTGTTATTTCTTATTAGAACCATAGATGCTATTCACCTGTCAACAGGCACAGCTCATCCTGGAAAATGAAGGTCTTGCCTAGTGCAAATTAGTTGAAAGAAAGAAAAATATTGACTTACTATTCTCACCATGGGAATTGGTGACTACCATAGAGAGAGATGCTCGCACAGGTTAGGTCCTACTTGACTTCTGTTGTGATACAGGTTAAGCAAGAGGAAGATTACCATCTTCATTTCCCATTGTTGAGATATCCATTCATCCAGCACATATTTATGGGATGGCCATAATACATCAGCTACTGTTAAAAGTTCAGAGGAACCATGAAAAAAGTATGAACATTATTCTCATGGAATTTATTATCTGTTTAGAAAAAGGGTTGACTAACAAATATCTATCATGCCACATATTTGTAAGTGCCATAAAGTATGCATATGGTAGGGTAATAGGACAAAGAATGAAGTGGACATGCTGTGTTATATGACATGAACAGGGAGACCTCTTGAATATGAATGGAGATCTATAAGATGGGGGGAATTAAGTCATGATTATCTGAAGAAAAGTTGGTGCAGACAGAAGGAAATAAAGGGTAAAGACTCCAAAGTGACAGAATACTGTCCTCCCGGAGCACCAGCTAGGGGGCATAATAATCGGGAGGGGAAGTGATAGAGATGAAAAGGAGGTAGCAAATCCTTGTGGTTTTGCTATCTCATTGCCTGCCATGCCACCATTCCCCCTCTTATTTGTATAATGTGTTAGTCAGGCTTTTCATTGTTGTGACCAAAATACCTGATAAGAACGACTTGGAGGAGGAAAATTTTATTTTGGTCTGTTTCTAAGGTCTCAGTCCATGGTCACCTGACTGTATCACTCTAGGTCTGAGGTGAGACAGAATGTCTTGGTGGAAGGGTATATTGGAAGAAAGTTGCTTAGCTCATTTTTGTTCCAGAATTTTGAGATGAAACTAAATTCCCTGGTTCTGTTGGCAGATGGGATTTGTTCAGGCCTCACCAATTTCCTTCTGGGTTCTTGTCTTGCAAATTTGAAGTCTAAAATCCACAGACAAGAACAAAAGGGAAGAGTGAACTTCGTAAGATTTATTTACGTGAGAAGAAAGAGAACTCCCATGATGTAGGAGGGGATCTGATAGTATGCAGGGCTGGGGCCTTCTGAGAAACTGAAGGAGCATGAAGACACCACCCCCACTGACCCCCACTTCCAATTCCCATCCTTGCCATCAAGTCAGAAAGATTTCAGATGTGTTGTTCAGAGTGACAAGCATGCGTTTATTGAAATGATAGGAAAAGGGAAAGTGGACACCCTCCAGGGAGAGAGTGTGTCTGCTCAGAGAGGAGAGGGACAGACAGCATGTCTCTCCCCAGTTTTAGTGGGGATTTCAGAGAAGTTTCTAGAGAGCCCCACCCATGTCTACCTCTTGACTTTTGACAGCAGGATGGCATCAGATTTTCAAGTCCCCACTGCTATGACAACTTTGGCTCATACTGACCGATTCTAATTGGATTCTGAACCATACATTCTTAGAGGCTTTATGGTTAGGAGGAATTATCCTGATCTCCCTGATCTGGTCTGTGAAAAGGGTCACAAGATCTTCCCCTTCAAAGTAATTTGGGTTTTTCTTATTGGTGTTATTTTGGGCCTGTATTTTCTCTTCAGATAACAGATAGTTTGCTGAAAAATATGACATATCCTCTCCTATTAAACCAGGCAGGGCTGCAGGTGTTTCCTGGAAAAAAAAAAAAAAAACATGTGTGTGGGGAGGCATAGTAGGTCTATTTTGTGGAATTATTCCTTTAACCTCATGTTCCCACTACTCACATCTGTATGTCCCCATCAATGGCAACCAAAAAGCAGAGGGACGGAGGGAGGGAGGGAGAGAGAGAGAGAGAGAGAGAGAGAGGGAGGGAGGGAGGGAGGTGGAGTGGGGTGGGCAGAGATGACAGGAAGCCAAGGTCAAGATGTAATCCAAGGGCATGTCCCCAGTGACCTACTTCCTCCAGTCATGTCCCACCTGTCTTTAGTTACCACTCAATAGTTCATTCAAATTATTAATCAATCAAATGGATTAATCCACTGATGAGGTGACTGCTCCCATGATCAAATCATTGCCTAAAAACCTTACTTCTGAACCTTGCTCTATTGGGGACCATGCTTCAAAACCTTGAGCTTTTTGTGGAACATTGAATGTCCAAACATAACATGTAGAGCTTGAAAATGTTTATGTCTTCTACAACTCCTATTTAGAAAGAGATGTCCCCCAGGATAAATAAGACCTTAGAGTCCTTATCATTGGAAAGCTAACTATACTTCTTGGAGATTCATGAATGACCAGCAAAAATTTGATTTAAAAAATAAGGGGGAGGTGTTGCTGGTAAATCGAGAAAGGAAATAGAATGTTATCAGGGAAAAGAGTGTGATAAAATAGCAGGAAGGATAACAAAATAAATTAATTTTGAAGACAATTATGTTTTTTAGCCAAATTAATTACCTTTGATTCCCCCTTTTTTTTTTCTTGTAGGGCTCCAAATTTTTTATATAGTACACAGTCATGTGTAGCAGTTTTCTCTAGAAAAGAAAGAAAGAAAGGAAGGAAGGAAGGAAGGAAGGAAGGAAGGAAGAAAGAGAGGGGGGAGAGAGAGAGAGAGAAAGAAAGAAAGAGAGAGAGAGAGAAAGAAAGAAAGAGAGAAAAGAAAAAAAGAGATTTTTCTCTCAGGCTCAGAAAGTGGTAGGTCTTGTATACTCTAAGCCAGTTATGATGATTTCATCTCATCAGTAAATTATTTAGGCAATAGCAGGTGACAAATTCTGTCCAATGAAATATGAGAAGTCAGCTGGGAAGGGGTTTTTAGTAAAGGTGTTTCATATTTTTAACAGAGACAGAATCGATAAGGCAGATTCTTCTGGATGTTGATTGTTTTAGTCAGTTTTTCTACTGTTGTGACCAGAAGACCTGACAAAAATAATTAGAGGAGGAAAAGTTCATATTGAGGCTCGTGGTTTCAGAGTCTCTGTCCATAGAAGGCCAGCTCCATTCCCTGGAACTCCAACAGAGACAGACCATCATGGCAAAAGTATGTGGTGGAGGAAAGCAAGTCAGGTCATGACCACAGAGAAGCAGAAAGAGACTCTACATGTCAAGGACCAAGTATGTAACCTCCAAGACATGCCCCAGTGACCTGCCTCTTCTAGCCACACTCTACCTGCCTTCAGTTACCTCTCAGTTAATTCCTATCAGGGGATTAATTTTCTGATTGGCTGAAGGCTCTCATAACTCAATCATTTCACCCCTAAACCATCTTGTATTGTCATACACATGAGATTTTGAGAGATACTTTACATCTAAACTATAACGTTGATGGATTAGGAGAGTTTGGCTAACCATTGTGGGGTGAGTGTCAACATAAGGACGTTTCTTGTCATGGTTAGGTGAAGGTCCTGGCTCATTTACTGATGGTCTGTTGCTTCAGAAAGGACTTTTAGAATCCAGATCCAAGGGGAAAACCCACAAGACCCATACAAATATGTATTTCTATATTCTTACATAAAATGATGTAAGTTGTTTTATTTGTAATAAAACCCATAAAAAAACCTGTGCATCTATCAGTAGAAAATCATAAAGTATTACCATTACATATCAGATATTTTTTAACCGGTGCTTTCAAAGAAAATTTTTACAAATATTGTCAGGAGAAAGTATTGCATGAAAATATGAAGGTTTCATGCAGATTTGACCTATGTGAAAAGAGAGATGTATTCATAGGGGAAAAGTCAGAAATAGACCAAATATTAATAGCAGTTACTTCTAGATGATAGGATCAAATAGGATTAGATGTATGAATTTTGTGTTTGTTTTTATGCCATTTTACATTTTAACACCTTATAGTGAAAAAGTGGAACTCCTATTGGCAGGTGAAAGTTATGAATTTTTCAAAAAAACAAAAATCAAAGAAACATGAACCAGGTGTCCCACAGGCCTTCTCTAATACAACATTGAAAACTTCAAATAATTTTCATGAAACCAAGACCCACGGGGACTCTCAGTGTACCTTGTCTACTCAAGTCTTACCTTTGTCAGACATTAGCCTTGATGTGAATACTTCATCAAAACTGCATGTCCAGCCAGGCATAGTGGCGCACACATGCAATCCCAGTGGCTTGGGAAGCTGAGGCAGGAGGGTCATGATTTCAAAGCCAGCCTCAGCAATTTGGGGAGGCCCTAAGACATTTAGCAAGACCCTGTCTCAAAATAAAATAAATAAAAAGGTTAGGGATCTGGCTCAATGATTAAGCAACCCTGAATTCAAACCCTACTACCCCCACCCCCCCCCAAAAAAAAAAAACTCCAAAAATCAGAACTAAAAATAAAAAAGTATGTTTAAAAATCACTACTCTAAAAAAAAAATGGTGAGAATTCTTTATAGTCTCCAAAAGGGCCACCTTTCTAGTAAGAATGATATTGTTAACTCAGAGGTGGGGTGGCCCTCTTCTGTGGCCCCGGCCCATACTTCCACAGACTGTGTAGAATAAAATAATGAACTCTGGTTTTCATATGAGGTCCTCTGCTTAAGTTCAGCCACTACCTAGTGATGATGGACACGGAACGGTGATGGCAGTGATGGGTTGTTTTGCATGTTTGTTTTTTCTACCCCAAACACCAAGGGAGCATGAGACCTAAGCCTGCAGATGACTGCACCAATATTGCTGCACAGGACAAATTAGAATTTAAGTCAGCTTGAGTCCTGCAGGGTCTCTGGGCCTCTAAGATAATTTAGGATGACCTGCAGAAGCCAACGGGAGGCAGAATCTGGATGTTTCAAGTAGTTTTGAGACCGGGAATGATTTTAGAATCATTGGTATGATGGAATACTTAGAGTTAATATATTTAACATTTTGGAACACACATCAAGGGATAGTTTTATTTCTCTTCCCTATATCCTGGCATAAACATAACATATGATCCAACAGTCTGTTATATCTCGGAGCTCTCTTGGGGTCTTGTCTGTCTGCTGTATGAGAGGAAAGAAAATGGAATGTTGGAGGAACAAGTGTCATGATCCGGCTGTGTTATGGCCAGTGTGGTTATATCCTAAGTTGTTAAAGTTTGCATTATTTGATAATCAGAGTCAGAGACAAGAACTTGGGTGTAGAATTTGGATGCAGATAGATTGCTTAGTACATATTTCTCTGAAATATAAGTGAGGAAGTGGGGAAGGTGGAAGGAGGAAAATCCAATACCGTGTGCAATGTCAAGGTCATTACTTAAAAGTTTGTAGCAGAATACAAAACAAGACAAAACACTAGGGTTGGTCAATTGTGTCAGCATCACTGAGACCATCTGAGAAGGTACAGAAGACTTTCAGAACTGTTTGCATATGGGCCGGATGCAAGAGCACTTTTACCTTCTCTTAACCTTTAGTATTTTGTGTCACCTTCACACAATTGCCCTGAACTTTCAGGCCAAACTCACACAGGTGTCTAGCACTCTTGGAAGATACCTCTGGGAGAATGAAATATGTGGCGTATGCTTGAGGTGGCACACTGTGTGTTAGGTGAGCCTCTGCTCGCATGGAACTGTTTCCTGGAGCTGAGATGGCTGAGAGGATGTGATAGGGATCATCAAAGTTCCTGGTGATGTCAAGCCTTAGAAATAGTGTTTTAGGAGTTGGAGCTCGGGACAAATTGAATATGTAGTCTATATTTTAATGTACTTATGAGAACCTATTATATTCCAGATGCTGGGAAAATTGTCATGGTTAAGATCCCTTATAAGATTCCAGTTTGCTATAGGAGATAAGCTTATTTCAATTAAATTCATTACCTACTCTCATGGAGGTGTGTATAGGATGCATAATAAGATTTCATGGGAAGCTGCTCTTATTCCAAACTGAGGAAGACTCTCAGAGGAGGTAAGAATTGGGAGACAGAGATGCACACACGTGCATGCACGTGCACACACACACATCGATCTATATCTTTGTGTGTGTTTCTTTCATTCAGAAGGGTGATGATTGCATGCTTCATGTGAATTATTTATCCATATTCTCGAAATTCAAATCAAGAGGCATTTTAAGATTCATGGAGTACAAAAACGGACCACACAATAAACTGGCTTTAGTGAAAAGTGTAACTTTCCTCCCAAATCATATGTATGCTTTGGATACTTTGAAATTTTTTGGTTTTCTGGTTACTTATGTTCATTGCAAAAAAAATGAAGACTGCCCATAAAGCTTATGTCTAGGTTTGAATTTGTATTCCGCAGAAGAAAACCTTTGCACCTGCCACTGAAATGCATCCACGTCTGGAGTGGAATGTGCCAGCTGTTCCCATCTCCAATGGCATGCCAGGCAATCCAGCTCTGAGAGGGAGGCATCAGATCCCAAGCAGATGAAACTAGTGGGGAAATTTCAAGTTGACAGAATGCAATTACCCAAATTGAAATTAGGCCAGGGGCATATCTGGAGGCCCTTCCCATCTGCTGGGGGAAAAGGATCATCAGATATTTACTGAGGGCAAGTGGTCAGTGTCTTAATTTCAGGAGACATTTAAAAGGCAGACACTTAATTTTTTAAAAAAATACTAAAGGAAAACTGGACCTGGTATAAAAATCATATCCCTTCCCTGGAAAACAAAACAAAGAAACAACAACAACAAAAAACCTTGAGAGCCTCAGCCCTTTCCGGCCTAGGAGGAAAGAAATGTTTATGGATAGGGAAGTTAAATATTTCCACATCAGCTACTCTTAGAAAAGACATGGCATAATGGACAATTGGTTATACTGGAAGTGACACAAAGAGATTTCCCCAACCAAACATATTGAATCAAATACATTTATCCCTGGTCATAGTGGATAGATCTTTCCATTATGAGCTTATGGAACAACACTGTGCAGTTTCTCTAAGGGCCTTGACACAATTATTATTTCTTTACCCAAAGAAGCCAGCTAATTTTTAGAGTTTGTATTGTAAATAAAAAAGCTGGGATCACACAAGCCTTTAATAACTACCTTGGGACAATTGTACCTCACTTCCATAGAATCTGCAGGTCCAGGTTATTACAGGGAGGCCCTGCCTGTTCCCTTGACACTGGTAACACATATACCCTTCGCCCGGGAGGGTGGCTTTTGGTGAGGAAATAGAAGAATCTATCTTAGTCTTCATACCTTTGTGAGGCCACACATTCACATATGTTCCCCACACTCTAGTCAGAGAGAGGGAGAAGGAGAATGAGGCATCTCAGGCCAGACTGGTCAGGGGGAATCCATCAACCTGAGCAGACTGGCTAAGATACTGACCACTTGGAACTTTCTTTGCTTACAAAAGCTAAGATACTGGGGCTGGGGATGTGGCTCAAGCGGTAGCGCGCTCGCCTGGCATGTGTGCGGCCTGGGTTCGATCCTCAGCACCACATACAAACAAAGATGTTGTGTCCGCCGAGAACCAAAAAAAAAAAAAAAATATATATATATATATATATAAATTCTCTCACTCTCTCTCGCTCACTCTCTCTTTAAAAAAAAAAAAAAACGAAAGCTAAGATACTGACCACTTGCCCTCAGTAAATATCTGATGATCCTTTTCCCCAGCAGATTCTTCTTAGTCAATTTTTGAACTGGGAACTCATCATTTCTAGCTTGAGGGAGGAATAACAAAGAGGTATCTTTGTGCCAGATGTCTCCTTTTCCAATTGCTGCCTTTTGGAAACGTGGTTTCCTGGGGTTCTCACTCGCTACTCCCCAAAGGACAGCACCAAGGAGTCTTTACTCTTCCTATAAGCAGCTATTTGATGCCACGTGGCTAATCCTGAAAGGCTCTCACTTCTCCTTCCCATGGTGCGTAGAGAGGAAGGAAAAGACATGAGCTGGTAAGAAATCTTACTCAGCATTAAAAGGAAAAAAAAAAAAAAACTTCCTTTGTTAGGGTGGTTCACTTGGAACTTTCTTTGCTTACAAAGAGGAAGAATGCAGAGGAATCTGCTAGAAGAGCCGGACCTGCATGGGGTGAGACAAGGTTAACTGTCAAATTTAATGCAATTGTCCACTTTGGGAGGGAAGAAGCCACACGAGGCCACGTACACATTAGGCCTCTGAATCCCTCCCTCCCCTATAGTACTACCATTTACCTGAGTCTATGGCAGTGAAGATCAAGAATCTCCAAGTCTCAGGGGTTTTCCACTAGTTTCTCCACCACATAGTGACAAACCATCCCAGAAAACCTCCCAAGATGAGCTCAATCCAACCAATGGCCTATCCTGGCCGTATTCGTTAGAGTTCACTTGTGAGAGGTGTGAACTTACATGGTGACTTGTGGCCCTAGCTTTGCCCCTTTTTGATGAATCAGCCTATACAGATTTCTTCACCTCTTCATTTTTGTTTCCTTCTTGGTCATTTATAAGTACCAAAGTTTATCTTTCACAGGGGAAAACAGAACACATGTGAGTTAATGTTAATCCAGAGCTCTACAAATGTTAAAAACTTGGCATTATTATTTAGAGGCTTAACTTGTACTAACTGCCTCTTAGTTTTACTAGCCCTATATAACCAGCCATCTTTTGCACGTTTTATGTGAAAGCTGGTTTTCTGGAAGGGGTGAAAGTTGTAGGAGTAGGGAGTGAAATAGGTGCTAAGTTTTATTTCCTACTAAATAATTCTCCTCAAGGTGGGTAAACCTTTAGTCATTAAATTGCTGAAAACGAAGATTCTACGTTACAAGAACAAATCTCTAAGTGACAATTATTTGTCTGTGTTCTTAGCATTTACGAGTCTCGGTAAACATTCAGTACATTTATGTTCCCCCCATTACCTTTGGTCATAAACTTCCTTAAAGAAAAAAGAATAATTATGTCTCCTGACTGCATAATGAGCACAGACGTTCAGAACACTGAAAGCCTCTGGTGGCACAGGTCAGGCATGCAGGCCGCTTAGGGGCCAAGTGTTTTCAAGGCACTGGCAAAAGTGGCAGGCTGACTGTGTGTCCATGATTTAGTGCCATTCATGGAGGTGCCATGTCAAGAAGGCAAAGTAGAACTTCTGGGACATTTTTGGAGTTGAGTACTGCTCCAGCATACAGCTGCGGGGAACATCTAGGAGTCTGACCCAAGTGTGATGACCCCATGCTACTGATGCAAACCTCACCATCAGTCCCCAGGGCCAGACAGTGTTCTCCTGCAGCCCAAAAGATTCAGTCTCATCTTAGTTTACTAGCCAGTGCTTCAAGGTGTCCTGAAATATGGAAGTCAGAAAATGACCTTCAAATCTAAATACAACCTTCATTTTATACCTGAGATAACTGAGGCTCCAACTGGAGAATGGATCTCCGTCATGTCTGTCCCTCACAGCCAAGATACCTGACATGTCCTGGCTTTGATACTCTTAAGTAGCTTCCTTGTGTTCAGGAAGGTGGTGCAGGTTACAAGATAAGGCACTGATAATGAAAAGAGAATCAGGAAAACAAGAAAAAAAATATTTGAAGGAATGAAGTTTTCCCTTCCTAGTTCTTGTGGATTTTACTGCTCTTTGTATTGCAGTCAGAAAGCAAATCAGTGCAATTTTTCCGCACTAGAAGTGTGCAAATGAAAATGAAGGAAAATCAGAAAATTGTGTATTTCCTGAATCAGTACTTCTCAAACTAATGGTGAAAGACTAATTTTGGGGGTTGGGGTTCCAATTGACCTTAACCTATAGTTTTTGTGAAATACAATAAAATTATTAGAAAAACCAAATGCAAAAGGCAGACTTTCAAAATAGAAATCCAGACTAGGTCCTAGAGACAAGAAACATAAAATTGCGATGAGGTTGCTAGACACTTATTCTTGATTTTGATACTGGATGACCATGGGTACTAAGTTGTTGATTGCCACTTGTCTGTGGATCACACTACATGGTTAACATTGCCCTGATCTTTTCTCTTCTCTTATGCTCATTCTTCTGGTATTTTTAAATGAGCATATCTGTCATTAGTTTTTAAGTGAGTTTTGCCATTATTTTGATATAAGACTCATGACTCTAGCCTTTAAAGAAAGACTGAAACCTTTCTTAAGTTGACATCTTATATCAGGAATAGAGATCTAGGTATCTATCATTGCAGATAGCATCTTATTATGTTGACTAACAATTGAAGAAAAATAAGTAGTTTCTTCAAGAAAGACACTAGCTTAAAGCTGTAATTTAAAAAAAAAAGAGCTCCTGGTATAGAATACTGTGTGGATACAAATCAGGAACATACTGTGGGTTAAGACTTAAGAGAGAATTAATTGAGGGACATGTTTGGTTTGCCCACTTTGAGTGTAAAGATAATTGAAATATTAACCATTGCCATTTGTCATTAAATTTGGACTCTCTACCAAATCCTTCTGAGTCCTCTGAAAAGCCTATAAACCATTTCAGTGCATCAGTTAGGAGCAATGTTGCCAGATTTAGGAAATAAAAACAGAACGACCAGCTAAATTTGAATCTGACACAAACAATGAGTAATTTTTAGAAGAATAGTCAAAAAGTATCATGAGACTTACCATCTAATATTTGGGCTATAGTTATGTTAGAAATATTTAGCTATTTTCTGAAATTAAAATTAAGTTGATATGCTGTATTTTATCTGGGAATTCTATTTAGTAGGCTTTTGGCCTGGACTTCTGGCAATCTGTTTTTTTCCCCCCGCTAGGAGAAAGAGTCAGCCCAACCAAATTAAATCTAGCCATATCGACCCAACTTGCTTAGCTATTGGCAACTAGAATCTGGAAGGTCAATAAAAAGTGATGATATTCCTTTTAGAAAAATATGTTTCCCTGTGGCAAAGCAGCTACACATTTTCCCCTGCTTTAAGGTTTTCGTTGTGTGTTCTCCAATGTGCTGGTCCACTACTTGGCACAGGTCAGGACAGTAAATGTGCTTGTGAGAACTACCACTGGAACCTATCTGTAACCTCAGAGCAGGTTGGCTTGATGAGCTGCAAGAAGTGGAATTCTTTGTACGGGAATATGGTAGGGAGGCATAATGATAGAAAATGTTTGCTCATGGGACACATGTAATTTATTTTGATATTGTCACTTCTGGACTTTTAAAAGTTTCCTCTTTGCTAATAATAAAAACTATACTTTTGGAATATACTTACCTAAAATTTTCTTTTCAAAAAAGTTTATTTTAAATAATTTCATATATTCTCACTTTTAGATAAGTTAGAACAAATTCACCGAAATAAAAAAGTTAAATGACCAATTACCCCAACCAAAGAGAAAAATCTTCACTGTTATTATTTTGATGTAGTTCTTCTATTCTCTTATCTTTGTGTTTATATTTCATGGTTGAAAACCTACTACATATTTAATATTGTATTCTGATAGTTTCCATTAGTTACTCAGCCAAAGCATTTTCTCACATTGTTAAACTGTTTCCTAAGTATCATTTTAGTGGCTGAATCAGAATCTATACTGTGCTTTATTTAACCAGTGTGCTAGACATTCAGATCTTTTCCAATTGCTTACTTTTATAATGCTTTTCTGAATGATTTGTTTTAGTTTCTTCAACTTACTGGGTAAAAAGAATTAAAAATTTGAAGTTATACATTTTATTAACCTGTTAAAGTTATTGTAAATGACATTAAGAATATATAAAAGTGTCTACTTTTATATATTGGTCTTTTTAGCTTTCATTATTTCCTTTAATTTTCGGGGGTTCTCCAAAGAAACAGAACCTGTGTCTGGAGAGAGAGAGAGAGAAGGCAGGGGGAAGAATTAGTGTAATTAGCAAGGTGACTTTTAGTCTGAACCCAGCAGTCAGGTAAGTTAGCAGTCTGGAGACATAGGGGAGAGATGACATTGAGTCTTGAGTTTAGAAGCAGTAAAAATGCAGAATTGCTTCCTTTTCAGGGTATCTCAGTCTTTAGTTTTAACGCCTTATACTGATTGAATGGGAGTTATTTGTGTTATGAAGTGTAATTTGCTTCACTCAGAGTGTACCAATTTTAATGTTACTCCAAACCAGAAACTGACCTCATGGCAACATCTAGATTTCTGTGTGATCAAAAAACTTGGCAGTATAATTTGGCCAGGATGTGACAGTGAACCATCTTATCTGTCATCCAAACAAGATGGACACTGGTGGAAGGCCAAGCTCTCTTTCCTTCCAGTTCTCTCTCTATGAAGACTGAACTGAGTTATTTAGTTATTCTGTGAGTTCCCCAGTTTGAACACAAAGGTTTTCTCAGCCAACTTGGAAACAAAGCTTTTAAGATTTCCATCAAATGATACTGAGGAGAAAGCTGGGTTTGAACCCCATACAGACATGAATCAGGAATATTCTTCTACCGTATTGTACGTGAGCAAGCTTGGCTTGGGTAAATTCTCTCCATCTCAGTTTTTCCAACTGTAAAGCATGAACAATCATAATTACTTCCCAGATGATTTTGAGTTTTAACAGAGGGAGCATTTGTAAGTCTCTCGTACAGTATCACATATGCAGTAGACCATCTCTCTGTTAATTCATTTCTTCCTTGTCTCAGTCACTTTGAGCTGCTATAACAAATTCTAAAGACTGGGTGGATTAGGTAACAAACAAATACTTCTTACATTTCTAGAGGCTGAGGAGTATAGATCAAGGGGTTAGCAATTGTGGTGTCTGGGAAAGGGCATGCTTCCTTGTTTGCACAGGGAAGTTTTATCATTATATCTTCACATGGTGGAGAGAAAATCACATCTAATGTTTCTTCTCATAGGGGTACTGGTCCTATTCTTGTAGGCTCCACCTTCATGAACTATCTCCTAAAGATCCCACCTCCTAACCCTTCACAGTAGAGAGGATTTTAACACATGAATTTGGGGGGACACAAACTTTCCATCCATACCACTCTTCCACATTCTTCTTTTCTCAATCTCATTAACCCATTTTCAATAATCCATATGGTAAGCCTTTCTCCCTTCAAATGATCAGTATAGTAGTGGTTGTCCTATATGAAAAGATTTTAAAAATATCTTTTGGTACTTGCTTGATTTTCCCTTCCTTAAATTCACAAAGTAATGTACAATAACCAACAGTAGATGAGTGAGGTAATCATAAATGGAACCATTCATTGATTTATTTAGTATGTATTAAATTCCAAGGATTATTCTATATGTTGGGATATATGTGAATACGATAAATTCCCTGCCCTGTGAAACTTAGGTATTAATAAGAAAGATATTCAAATATGAAAACCAACAATTATGTACACAATTTGCAAGTGATGCTGTATTAGTTGTGCTAGGGTAGGACATTCTGTTTTAACAATCACCAGGTGTCACTAGTAGAACATAAGCAAAGTTTTTTTGTGTGTGTGTGTGTGTGAATGGTCAGAGGCTAGTCCAGGCACCTACCCAAAGTAATTGTTCTCAGCTTTTCCAGGTACTTTGTTCTCATTGTATAGCACATGCTTCCACCAGAGAAGAATTCAACCTCAGTAGCCCTCAGCAGCTGAATCTTTTTGTGTGTGTGCATTGGGGGAGGGGGTTTGCGGAGTGGAACCAGGGATTGAATTCAGGGCAGTAGACCACTGAGCCACATCCCCAGCCCGATTTTGTATTTTACTTAGAGACAGGGTATGGCTGAGTTGCTTAGGTCTGTGCTTCTCTGAGGCGGGTTTTGAACTCACAGTCCTCCTGCCTCAGCCTCCTAAACTGCTGGGATTATAGGCATGCGCCACTGTGCCTAGCTGCAGCTGATTCTTATAAATGTATTGAAAGGAAAGTGTCCCTGCCCTGAAGCTAACATGTATCACGGCTGCTTCGTGTTTTATTGGCAATAGCAGTTCACAGGACTGTGCCCACCCTCAGTGGAGTAGAGAAGCAAGCGTAAGCCTGGATATTCCTAGTATGAAAGGAGAACTACTGTGTCCACCCTCAGGATTAAGTGCCATGAAAAATATGTAGAGCCTGAGAGGATAGAGGATTTAAAATTTGTACAAAGATAACAGAGACAAAGTAATCATGAGCTTTCGTGTAGATTATTACATAAAACTATAAGTATGTATTTCGGGCAAACATTGAGTGGATACAAAGAAAACTAGTTAAGAACTATTGTTACAAATCGGTGCTCAGACCTGAAAGAAACATTGAAGTCATTCATGACAGGCTGAAGTTTGGAAAATTTAGAGTTGTTAAGCATATTTGAGAATAGGGAGATAATATTCAGATTGATGTCTCCTACTATTTAGACATATAGTAGGTGCTTGAGAAGTGAATGATATTCATTATTTTGAAGTCTGGCTTTTCTACCAGATTAACCATCTTGAACTATCATCAGTTATAATTTTGTCGTGTTACTTAAAATTATCTTCCAAGGCTAATTTTATTGTGTTTATATCAATATTTTTATGTTCAATTATAGCTTCAGTTTGGAACAGGTATGCTTAAATCAGTAGTTGTCTATTTCTCCTTATTTGTCTAGCGTATTTCCCTAAATCATTGTTAAATGTTCAGTAGGAGAAAGAAAGTTCTAATACTACTTTAAGTTGGATTTTGCAATCAACCATCTTGTCTTTTTTGTTGTTGTTGTTTGTTTGTTTTTTTGAGCAACCTTGATGTTTACCATCCCTCTACCAGCAGCTGTGTTAAAAAGGGATTTCTCCCGTTTGAATAAAGAAGGGGGGAAATGCCAAGATTAAAAGAAAATATATTCAAGGTCATGAATATTCTTCGTGATAGACTAGTATACTTGCTTTCCAAGATGCAGTAGTAGAATTAGAGTATTTTCCTGCTCATTTGCTGTTCATTTATTTTGCTTTGTAAATAAATAAATACCCACAAAGAAAACTCAGCTCTCCTTTCTGTGGGTAAGACAAAAGGCAAACCAGAAGAGTGTCTCTGTCTCTTCCTATCTGACCTTTATTGCAGTATCATCCCTTCCCAACAACTGATGGTGTGTCTGAGGCATCATCTCGACCCTGTCAGTCAAAGAGGCCCGATCTGTGCATCATGTTGAGTCTGTGAATGTCCAGGCCCTTTGATGCCCTTTGCTGCTCTTGCATTTGTAGGGAATTTGTTGGTGAGTTGGCAAATGGGACACAGCTGGCTTCTGATTTAGAGAGTGCCTTAAACCAGTTACCTCCTACCTTAACTTGATCATTTAAATGGAAAGCGCTACTGCTCCAACAGAGCAGAAATGATATAAAAACTATTTCTGACATCAGTATCTTGCCTCCTGGATTGCCATGGCTACTAGTGTCTCTAAGGGGAAAAGAAATAAAAAAATAAATAAGAACACAGCTTTTATAATTCTCACAAGTGTAAACCCATTTTGCATTACTTAAGAAATGCTTTAAATGCACAATGACTGTCTTAAGCTAATGACAATTGATGCCAGACCATTACAATAATCCAATGAAATAGAATAGGGTTTTGCAAAGTGGCAATTTGTGTAGAAATTGTTGATAGCATCAATACCTGCTGGGAACTTTACATATAAGTGGGCTACAGCTTTGGCTGAAGAGTTATTTACTTGGCCTTTTATTTGTAAATAATACAGTGTTGTTTTTTTTTTTTTTTTTTTACTTTTTCAGGGAAGATCTAGGACAGTTATTAATTAAGAACAAGGACATCCTTTTTCCATAGTGCCAGGATTTGCAAAATCAGTCCTGGATGCTGGTCTTACAGGTGTTGGGATTGGGAAGACCTTAATAGGTCATTTAGGATGACAGTATTCTGGAGTTGAACATGCCCGGATCCAGACTATTTGGATGGAGTCCTTACTCTAATGCAAACTGCCAGCAGTTTTGCTTGCCATACCAAATTCTACCAAGACCAGTGTGATCTGGCCCAGGGGCATCTCTCCAGCCTTACTTTATGGTCATCACTGCTCATTCCCGTCATTCTAGCCCCAATGCCATCCCTATCCCATTCCGAGGGTACATTTCCTTTGCAGCCTTTCTATATTGGTTTTTCCCTCTGACTAGCGTATATTGAGCAGATCCAACATGTTAAAAGTATATAAATAAATGCTTCCTGTGATTATCTTGGCTGATTCTTATACTAGCCCGGTAGAACGAACAATGACATTTGATGGATCAAGAAATGGAGGTGGATGGATGCAGCAGAGGCAGTACTAGAGCCCAGGCAGGTACTGAACACACCAACAGCACCCAAAACTCAGGGAACAGTTCATACCCTCCTTTTAAGTTTAAGACTCTTGTAGGGAAATCATCTTTCTGACTGTACTTTAAAAAGTAGAATCCATGAGATACTGTTTCTCTTTTCTCTGCTTTGTGTTTTCTTACAGTATTGGCTATCTCCTGATCTCATACTATATATTTGTTTGCTTATTCCTTTGTTCACTCACTAGAATAAACACCTTGTGAAGGAAAGACCTAGTTCTGGTCCAGGTGTCTCTATATTCTTTATACCCATGTCAGCTTCTGATCCGTGGCAAAGAACAAAATGTACTGAAGAAGAGATGAGTTCCGTTAAAATTATACATCACGTATAAAATATTGTGCCTTTCAAACATTTACTGAACATCCATTTTGTGCCCGATTCCATGCTGGTTTTTTGGAGATAGGATGATGAACAAGAATGATGTAACACCTGCCTGTCCCAGAGTTTATAACATCAGGGAAGAAGCAAGCAGTCAGAATAAGCATTTTGTTAAGACAACTATAATGCATGTGGGGAAAGCAAGGGTGTAGAGAAAACTACTCCAAGAAGGGGTGCACGTGCTAAGACCAGGAGGATGGACTGAGGGGGCGGGGGAGAGGCAGAGGGAAGGCCACAGGATTTCAGTATCAGGGATTGAACCCACAGGCACTTAACCACTAATCCACATCTCCAGCCCTTTTCTAATATTTTATTTAAAGTCAGGGTCTCACTAAGTTGCTTAGGGTCTCACTAAATTGCTGAGGCTGGCTTTGAACCTGTGATCCTCCTGCATCAGCCTCCTGAGCCCCTGGGATTACAGGCAACTCCAGTGCAGAATGTGTGAGGCCAAATTCAAGGTTTGAGATGAAGCAGGAAGCAAGGGCCAGGTCATCAGGTGTCTTGAAAACAGTCCCAAAGAGTCAGTACTTCATGGTCTGAGCAATATGATGCCACAGGAGAATTTTTAAAATCAATGTGGTATTTAATATCAGTTTATTACTGTTAGCTGAGAAAGTTGATAGCATTTCCATTTTATAGGTGAGACAAGTGAGGTCCAGAATAACACATTAAAAAAATTGCACAGCTGATTCAATGACAGTGTTGTCAGGGTTCCTAAAGTCTGCCTTTCACTCTCCTTCCTTCTTTCCTTTGGATTATTATTCTTGACAAAATAAAGCAAAATTATTGGCTGGGTGAGGTGGCACATGTCTGTAATCCCAGTGGCTCAGGAGGCTGATGCAGGAGGATCATGAATTCAAAGCCAGCCTCAGCAATATAGTGAGGCCCTAAGCAACTTAGTGAGACCCTGTTTCTAGATAAAATATTAAAAATGGGCTGGAGATGTGGATCCGTGGCTCAATGCCTGTGGGTTCAATATCCCTGGTACCAAAAAAAAAAAAAAAAAAAAAGAAAGAAAAGCACAATTATGACCCACCATCCTCATCTTTCTTCAAGGAACACACAGGCTCTCATGCAGCTTCCAGAAACCAGTTTCCCTGAGTGGAAGCCAGCTGCTTCAGGGGTGATGGGGCTTGTACATGGACGGACACCATGTGTGCATGGAGCCCCAATTCTGTGTTTTGGGCCAGGAAGCTGGATTTGTACCAGGAACCTTTTATCTGAAAAGGCGATTCTGGACTCAGGAGAACAGAGCCAACTTGACAAAGTGGAGAGGCAGAGTATTGGTCTGCCCACGCTTTGGGCATGCGTGAGCATTCCCAGCAAAACACAGCTGGCACGTCTAATTTTAGCCTCACCACCGCCTTGAAAAGGGACCCTTTAAGGAAATATATTTTCTCCGAAACAATTTGTATTATAATGTAGCAGCTGATAGACATGTCAGAACATTATTATTGGTGGGGAAAAAAAACTCTGCCAAGTAATTATGATTTTTGTGGGTTTTTTTTTTCCTTGTGATGATATCAGTAAAGTGATTAAAGCATCCACGAATCAAGAAAATTCATAAAGCGAGAGGCAATGGGAGAAATGCTGATTTTATTTATAAAGAAGCTGATAAACTTAGGAGATCACTTCCTTTCGTGTTTTTTTTAAATGGATGTAAACATAAGAATGATTATTTCTGATATTATAAGTTGATCCATCTACTTGTACAATGTGTGGCTTGTTAGTAACAGCCCTGGAGTAGACCCTAAAATTTCCTCCATAGGTAGCATCCTCCTTGTCTTCAGGAAGTGAAAGGTCAGTTTCTCATCGAGGTCCTGGATTTATCTGGCTTTCATGTGTGTGAACCGGTTTCGAAATCACCCCAAACACACTTTATTTCCATTCAACTAGCAAGGTTAGGACCTCTGCCTTCGTATTATTATTACTGGTCTTGCTTTGCCTTTCTCCTCCTTCCTCCCTCATCCTCTCCTCCCATCCCGTGCTCTTCTATGTTTTGTTCAGCGGTGTGGCTTACCTCAGAACTTGGCAAGAACAGAAAAGAAGGCAGCTCTCTCGCGTGGGGTAGATGGAGGGAGGGATAAGAAATAATCCACCGCCTGCTTTTGAGTTCTCCAGGTTCAGTTCCAGCGGTGGCGGCAGCTTAGCTGCAAAAACTGCTCTGCTATTCCAGATAGCCAGCAGAGGGAATCGCAACTTTGCTGGCAGCAGGGGTTGAAGCAGCCTTTTTTTTTTTTTTTCTTGGAGGAAATACTGCAGCCTTCTGGACTGCGTACGCTGCTCCCTGGAGAGGCTCTCTCGGTTCCACCCACTGGCTGGAAGGAGGGGAAGTGAATGAAAGGACAGGACAAGCCCCGAACACCATGTCACTCTGGGAGGGAGACAGCAGCAACTAAGCTGTGCAAGGTTTTCTTTTCTTTTTTTTTTTTTCTTTTTTCCCTTTTCTTTTTCTTTTTTTTTTCTTTCCCTTCTTTCTTTTTCTTTCTTTCTCTCTCTCTCTCTTTTTTTTTTCCTTTTTCTTTAAGGTGGGGGAATGAGACAAACAGGAGACAGGAAGCTGATCTGCAAGGATTCGGAGTTGTGCTAAAAGGACTTTGATTTTTTTTTTTTTCCTTTTACAAACGCTGGCAATTGACATCACTACAGACAGCCTGCTTAGAGAACAAACTGCCTCATCCCGAGTGGACCCCGGCAGCTGGGAGAAGCCAGGCGAGATCTGAAGAGGCTGTCCGGGTTTTTTTTTTTTTTTTTTATCCCCCTGCTGATCTCACTCCCCAACCTTTTTTTTTTTTTGGTGTGTGTTTTTGTTTTGTTTTGTTTTGTTTTGATATTCTTGCCGTGTTGGAACTAGCAAGTGGTGAAGTGGTGGAGTCTCCGAAGCCTCATCAGTCATCGGACTGTCAGGAATAGTGGTTTAAGAGGAAGCTCTCGGCCTGGGGCACTATACCCTGTCATCCAGTTCCCTGCCTCGGAGATAAAGATTCCAGCTACATGGGCAAACGCCTGGATCAGCCACAAATGTACCCCCAGTACACTTACTACTATCCTCATTATCTCCAAACCAAGGTATGGCTCAAGCCACGGTCTGGTAATCAGCGTGGTATCGTTCTGCACTCGGGATGGGAAGCAGACAGGCATGTGAATTACTATTTAACCCTCACCCCTATCACCTCTTCCTGCTTCTTTGAAATTGGTAACATGCCAATGGAGTTAATGAGGCAGAGGAAGATAGAAGAAGAAAGCAGCAAACCCGGAATTGTAGCTTTCTGTTTAAGGAGTGATAATAGTTTGACTCGAGTTCCTTTGTTATTTGGAAGCATTAATGTTCCCTATATCTGTGGAAGTCCTTTGCAGATGGACAGGGATTTTAGAAAGGAGATCACAACCGTGATTATCAGGCACAAGAATATAATTTCAGGGACTTTTTTGGTGAGCTGTTCTTTGTTTGTGGCTCTCTAAGGGTTTTTCCCCCTGGAGAGGACACACCAGGATGGGGGTGACTCAAACTTTTAATCGCTAAGTATGGAATGAAAGGAGGATGTGGGAAGGCAAGGGGGTACCTACCAAAGTCTCTTTGAGTTTGTTGGGTGTCTTTATATGTTTTAGTTGCCTTGCGTACTTTATTTTATATTGAGGGTGACTAGGATGCCAGAGGCTGAATTAGCTTTCCAATGATGGTCTTCACTTTGGGACGCTCTGTTTTTCTGTGTGAGTCGCCGTCAGGAGGCCTGGGTTCTTGCAAAGGCATGGAATGTAACTGATAATAATTGGACTTGAATTGGTTAAATACTTTAGGCTTTGTGAGTGAGCGTGTGCTTAAATGATCATTAGGGGCCCACGTAACTAAGCAGTGGGCAGTGCCAACCCTGAACTTTATCCTGCAGTTAAGACATGACAGACTCTCAGGTGTGAAATCACTGCTCCAATTTGTCAATTCAATTGGTGGCGGGGGTTGTTTCTGGAGTCACCACCTTAAGTGCATGGATGATATTATTTGGAGCTGCATTCGCCAGACCCTACCATCTTCTTAATAAACAAATATGCCCAGTGAAGAAGGCGTGCCTGCGTGGTGTGGGCAGCCAGCAGTACTCGCTGCTGTGGTTAGGCTTTGGTAATTCATGCTGTAGTTATCTCTCATTTCTTCTTTCTCGTCCAACAATGCCCATTTGTAAAGCAGACCAGGCAGCAGACTTTCAGTATTGTATTAAGGATCATTGCTTGTTCTCTTTCTTTCTTTCTTTTTTTTTCCCCCACTTGCTCTGTGATTCGCCTTGCCCCTCCAAGGTCGACTGGCATTGCTTTTTGCCTTTGTGAGCATTTAGTTTGTGCTGTTGCTGCTTCAATAGACCAGCCCTCCTGCTCAGTGCCTTGAGTTTTAACTCCTTGGGGGATTGAGTAGAGAATGCCGACTGCCATTCCTCAAGGAGATGGCAAAGCAAGGACGAGTTAAAAAGGGGGAAATTCACAGTCATTTTTCATCCCCCAAAGAAACAAAAACAATAAGCTCAAGCGTTGCCTGAAAAATATTGAACATTCCATCCCTTTTACTCACACTTGGCTAAATTTTTCCAAATGTTTCAAAAAATCGTGCTTTGTTTGGGTCCTTCTTTTCTGTGATTGTGTTTATCCAGAAGAGAAACTTTAGATTGAAATGAATGAAATGATTGTTTTTCTGCATGAGATTTAACCTATTATTAGTAGAAAATAATGAATGATGTACATATTTTATCAAAGATACAGGGTGTTGGATGAGCTACACTGGTATAGTGTGTGTGTGTGTGTGTGTGTGTGTGTATGTGTATGTGTTTGGTGAGTGTGTGTATTTGTGTTGTAGCCAAAGGAGGAGAAGGAAATGGTGGGGGAAAAGAAGAGAGCCTGGAAACTACAGAGGGAGTTTTTAAAAATTGTTTTGGGGTCCTACGTAGTTTAGTGTTATGTAGACAGGCAGCATCTGGATCTTGTTACTTTCAAGCTAACCAAAGGCATCAACTTCTGGAACATTTTTAAAGAAGTTAGATCCATTAGGCATCATAAGCTGATATTCAGGTATTCAGGTTGGGGTGGTAGGGACTATAAGATCAGCTACTTTGGTGGCTATCAGCCTAGTTCATATTGATTATTGTGTTGTAAAATTTCCACAGTGCTGTGAAGTTGTTGAATATGGTTAACGGTGCCTCTGGAATGACAGACATTATTAACGTTCCTGAAAGCTGAAGATGTGAAACTTGCTCTATTTTGAATCTTGGATTCAGAAAGGCTGGAAGGAAGTGGCAGTGTGCAATTGTATTTTAACATATGGGGACTTTCTGACAGTGTTAATCCTATACAATAAAGCATTCTCTTGCCCAGTGGAAGAGGAAAACAACTGGGTTATTTTCTTAACACTTTTTGCTCCTTCAACATTTATCTCTCTAAATATAATATTTTTAAAGAAAATACATGTTGCTTATATTTATTGGGTAAGTCTGGATATAATCCATAAAATCCACTGTTCTAACCTTGGTTTGTGATTACAATTCAAATTGTAAAATCATGGCTATTTAAAATGATGCTAACATATAAAGCATACTCGTGGTTGATAGAAGTAGAATTCTGTAGTTGATAAAAAATCATATTTGGTGATACCACACCTTAAAGTGTTGTCTAAATTCAGGTGTTCTTTTCCTCCCAATCCATGAGAAATATTTGCTGACCTTTGGGGTGTTTCTTGTTTGTTTTGTTTTGGTTTGGTTTGGTTTTTGTTGTTGTTGTTGTTTGGTAAGTACAATGGGAATCTTTATTTTAAGGAACGAAAGTGTCTATTGTTATAATTATTCAGAAAATGCAAATAACTAAACTTTCTCTTTCTGTTTAAATATTGTAACTTTAGATACAGTTGCTTTTTTCTTATGGTTAAAATAGAATGAAAATGGCATTTTTTAAAAAAAGGAAAAATGTTTCCATTCCTTTGTGTATATATGTGTGTGTGTGTGTTTGTGTGTGTATGAAAGTTTTAGGAAATGTGACACTTCCCTGTCCTCTCTGCTCTCATTTCCCATTACATTAAAAATGATCTCTTGACTTTGCTTAGAAGAATAGATACATATTTGCTTAGAAGAATAGATATATGATTTATGTTCTGTCCCTTTGGGTGATTTTCCAATGCTTACAATGTTTTATGTTAGAAAAATCTTCAAGTAAATTAAATAACACAAAAACCCGGCAGTTGACTTGTAGCTATAATTTGTAGTCACATTGCTATACGTGCTTACTTTTCCATACCTCATCTCTGAAAAGATTTTGTTGATTTTCCTTTTAACTAGTATTTTTCCTCCTCACCTCTCCCCCCAAAAAAGGAATTTCAAGAAGGAACATGGCTTTTGATTAAGAAATAATGAGGAATTCTCAGTGACAGATTATGATATTTAACATGAGACATGATAATATTTTAAGAATACAGTCATTACAACCTGGTGAACTGATATTTTGCTGTTAAGAAATAGATATTTCTTTCATATGTGATATTTGGAAAACTTTAGTCAGTTTCACAAAACTTCGTAAGTCACCCAAGTACACCAGGCAAGTTCTTCCTTTCTTCCTCTTCCACATTCTTACCAGCTCACCATGTCCCACCAATCCAGTGCAGAGTTCCTAATCATTCTGCTCTTACATCAGTGCTGCATTCCCTTCTTTGGCCATCTGGTTCCCCAGAAGGTCTTGAAGGAAGAGATTCAGATTTGGGGACCCTCACATAGTTTTTCTGGCTGGTGGTATTCAGATTATGTTCAGAGTCTTGTGTGAAGAAGGGGTCAGGTGGAAGGAGCAATCCATCAACTGCACACTGATTTCAGACGGAAGTTTCGCCATCTGCAGCCTGGATTCCCGCCTGTCTGTAAAAGTCTAGCTGTAGTCCAAACCGGATTGTGCCTTCCAAAGAGCAAACACTTGAAAACACAAGGAGTGACGAGCAGGCAAAGAAAGAGGGGCTACTATGGGGGCAGAGGATGTACTTCAAGATGTGAGTGTGCCCAGCCTCCAAAAGCAAAACAAAACCACGCAACACACTCCTTACACATGGAAATGTACAAAATCATGCAGAGGGAGGGAATGGGTTTAGAATTTCCTTAGTACTTCCTGCCTCAGATTTGCATTGATAGCCAGAGTTGGGAACATGCCAATTGTTTTAAAACAGCCTTGAAAACTCCCAAGTTCTGTTTTCCTTTGAAAGTCTGAAACGTACAAAACTGGTTTTCTAAAGTCTTCCAGCAATTGAATATTTAGGTACAACTCCAGATATTTTCTTTTGCTTCAGGGGAGCAATATGATAGCATGAGACTATGATAAATCCTGTTTGTCTCATTTTACAATGCATAGAATTTTAATCAGTTTTAAGTAAGAGAAAAATAGAAACAAGGGACCACCCTTCCTTTTCAGTTTTTCTTTTTTATTCTCCCTAATCTTTAGTATCAGTGAGACTGGACACAGTTCTGGGACACATTTTGCTATATTTTCTGTAACTCAGTTATTATTTTCACAACACAAAATTTGGTGCCTTACATAAATGGAATAGGAATGTAAAAAGTTCATGTTTTTTTTTTCTTTAGAATAAATTCAAAGTTAAAGGAAAGACTACATTTATTTCTTTCAACATCATCTTTCTACAGCATTTTCCTTTTAATTTCTCTCAATCTGGGGAAAAATAGAATTATGTAATACAAAAGTATGTCCATGAAGTAATAAAATCTCTTCGAACACTAAAAGCAGAGGCAATGTGTAGGGAGGGATACAAAGTAGGAGGGAGGGCTCAAGTTCATTCCAGGTTTCTCTGGCTTCAGGAATTCTGGAAAGCTTCATTTTTACACTAATGTGATTTTACACGATCCTTTTGGACATTATCAGTCATTTTGGCAGGAAGAGGACTCCCTCACCATTATGACCATGCCCAATTCTAGGAAAACCAGTCTTTTCCTTTAAAAGAAAGTTTTTTTTTTTTTTTTAGTGTCAAACTTTTTATTCAGCGTACATGGTTGATGTTTATTCACAATTGGCTTCAAGTACTACATTAAAATTGTTTTGTAACAGTCTCATAAGCCACAGCTGTATGTGATTAAATAGTGTAATATCAAAAGCATGTGAGAATAGACGGTTTTTTTTTTTTTATGCTATAGCTGCTGCACAGCAAGAGTGCAGATGGAGCTGAAGGGAGACCAAGAGCAAAAATGTATTCATGTGTGGTAATGCGTGTATTGAGGATATGTGTTGCTATTTTTTGCAGTAGTGGGAAAATGTTGAACTATTTTGGATGTGCTTAAAATATATACTTTCTGAAAATGGAAACAGATGCCAATGCCAATTTTTTTTTTTAAAATGGAGTGGATAATACTATTTAATGAGAAAACATATAGGGATCAAATGGATCTGAAATCAATGCAAATACAAAAATCAAAATTACCCTTATAGAGCACATAGTCAAAAAACAAAATGGAATTTCTGATTTGTGTTTTGAAATTATAAATACGCTTCTTCTTTGTATTTGCTACTTTAATCTGTGGAGCTTCTGTAAAGCAATCTTGAGGCCATTTATCCCTAATAAAAGCAGGGGTAGGTAATAAGGTTCAGCAACTTAGAGATAGCAAAAGAAGCAACTGTGTAATTCTTTGTAAAGAAATTTGAAAGTACATTATTCGGTTTTGTATTATGTCCACTGTCATTGCCAATGTTAAGAATTACAAAGTTACACAAGGGCATGTGACTTGTGCTTTTATTTCTGTAGCAGAGACATTATAGTAAAGAAGTTTGTTTTTTATGTTTGCTTTGCAGTATTTTTGAAATAGTATTTGTTCATGAAAACTATAATCTCTAGTTTTATGGAGAAAGTTTATGGAATTGGCTATTGGCTTTCAGATTTCAGACACTAAAAAAGAAAAAAAACAAGAATGCTGGTCAGAGGTGAATTGAATCATGTTTTGTCTTTAATATTATTTTTGTTCAAGTTGATACTGGCAGAAAATTTGTGTACATTTAACTTTTTAAAAACTTTTCTACGTAGGCTTATTGATTAGGAAATAAATAACATGTGGGATCATTTACGTGAATAAAAGTTGATGATTCTAAACTTCAATCTCTAGCATCAAATTTAAGAGTGTGGATAATCAATGTTAAGACATGGATTTTACTTTTCTTGGGGACATTCTCTGACTTCTGCATTGGTGCACTGTTTGCTAGGTTGTGTTCATTCACTAAGAAAACTTCTAGATTTGTCATTTTTGTAACTCTTGATTATAGGGAGTGAGCCTTCTTTGGTACCCTAGTGGTATGGGGAGGTTGCCTGGGTTTGTACCATTTCTGAGTTTTTGTTTGGTCCCTCAGTGCTTTTTACAGAGCAGATTCAATATTACTTTACCAACTCTCTAGTGATTTTGACAAATTTAACTGTCAGTATCCTTTGCAGTGTCTAAATCCAGTACACTGAGAGAAACACATCCATCACTTGGGAGTGGGTGGAGAGCAGTTCCCAGGGGTGGGACAAAATGACAGGCATCATTTAATCATTATCATTTCAGGCTTTGTTATGGTGGTGAACGTTTTCTCCTATGAGTGGGTAAAATCAGGGCTTCTCTAAAGGCTTAATAGTGACAATATGGTGCTTCCCTTTTTCTCATTTAACTTCTTTGTATAGGTGAAAGAAGAGCTCATGGTTATGTGTAACTTTGGCTAAACCAGATGAGGTACAAGGAAACTAGCAGGGCCATGCTAACATTCTGACGACTCTGCTATCATGGGTGAGCACAGGAGTCAGCGTAAATATAGAAATGATGATATATATACAAAATTTTATTTTGAATGGAGTTTGCAACACCTACAAATTTCTGAATTTCAGCCTTTAATAAGTATGGAATACTATATTTACTCTGTGTATTATAGTAAGTATGCATAGTAATATATATATATATATATATATATATATATATATATATATATATATATCTGTATACATAAACAGATATATATGGTAGGAAAATGATAACATCTCAAGGAAAAATAACAAAATAATCTTTTCATCTTTTTTCTTATTAAATACCCTTTGCCCCACACCGAATTACCTGTAAACTGAATTAATAAAATTAAATGTTAAATAATATCCAATTTTTAATACTTCATTTTTGATGCTTTGACAATTCCATATTGCTTTGAAAATTCCAATTTAGTGCATAAATTACTATTATGCTTGTTGTCATTGATTGTGTATATTCAGAGCATGAGACAGGAAACATAATCCTCAGAGGAAACCCTTTGTTTTCATTCATATGAATTAGTGTGTGTGTTTGTTCTTCAGTAAAATGGGTGCAGTGAACCCCCAAAGCTGACAATATATTACAGTGACACTGTTTCTGGAGATATAGAGTTGCTGTGTGTTCAGAGAGGGGCTGGCATAGCCATGTTGTCATTGCTGAAGCTCCAGTGCACATTCTTATTTATATTAGTGCAGCCCCAGCATTGATGGGGGTTGTCTGTCAGTTTCAAACAGAAAAGTTTAGAAGGTCCCCAGATGTGTAAAAAACCATTTTTACTTGCTGGAGGCTAGTCCTTCACCACATGTGATGAAGACATATTTATAATACATCAAAGGGTTAAAAAAGGTAATTATGTTCCCAAAGTTATAAAAGTATAAGGAATACAAAGCCAGGTGGCAGCAGGAGGGGAGAGAGAAGTGAGGAATGAAGTTGGCCAAATTATGCTATGCTCATGTATGAATATATCACAGTACATTCCAATTTTATATATAACAATAACACACCAATTTAAAAAAATAAACAGAAGGAAGACAAATAGAGTAAAAGAAGGGTATCAGGGGAAGGAGAATGGGAGGGGAAATGGAAGGACTAGAATTAAAATGTAGCAAAGTATGTTATATACATTTATGAATATGTCAAAATGAACCTCACTATTATCTATTACTCTAATACACCAATAAAAACATCTTTAAAAAATAAAATCAGCAAACATAAAAATATATAAGTGCATGTATATCCATACGTGTACATGTGTGCAGATGTGTGTGTAAAAAGGCTTCAAGGAAATATATCAAAATCTCAAGGAAGAAAAAAGAAAGTAAATAAAACCCCAGTTTGTTTTATGAATAATAAACACATACACTAAACAGGACATACTCAGAAAGTAATCATGATAGTGTCCATTCTTGTTGGCTGAAAAGTCAGGTGTAGTGGGAGAAAAGCAAATCTAACCATATTCTAAATATTAGTGGTAATAGCCTTTGGAGCTGATGTTTAATTTATTTTAGAATCACCTTCCCCATGACCAAGAATTTGGGATTGCACTCAGGATGCCGTGTGCAGATGATGATTTCGTTCTCCCATTTCTTTCAATGATTTTTAAGCTATATACCAACTGATTACAGATTTTAATTTTAGTGAGGATCTTGAGAAATCTTATTATTTCTTATCTTGTGTACTATCGTTTAATTCATTTTGGATGGTTAATGACAATTTATTGAAAAGAAAGGTGGAAAACAAATGCTAACTTGCTGATTTCTAGAGCTGGTTATGATATTTGAAAAGCTTTTTTTTTAAGTAGGGGAGTCATATTTGAAGCTGTTATTGATGTTTATAAACTCTCATGTTGTCTCTTTTAAAGTTTATCCCTCACACAAACTGGACGGTGGCACCATCAATATAATGTAGAACTAAGAGATCTTAATTGTAAGCAAACATTCCTTTCAATTACCAAATAGATGTAAATAAATGAAGTACTCAAAGAAATGAACATGAACCCTGGGATGATTCTGATGACTTCATCTATGGAGAGTTCATTTCATCTCCATATGCTTTTAAAATTTCAGAGATTGTTTTCTGGGGTAATAAACCAAAGATATGATAAAACTTTCATTTCCTCTTGAGAGATGAGGAAAACCTGTTGTGCTACTCACTTGGAGGGCTTTGACAACCAAGCATTGGTTTCAGCTTTTGGTCCCTTAATCTCCTGTCCAGAAGACAGGTAGGGAACTATCAAAGAATAAAATTCTGCTATTCTTTTCCCCATATATCCCCCAAATTTTTACCAACGGCTTAAACTTTATTATTCACCTGTTTAGAACAATTTGGCTTTTTGTTAGCAATGGAAGATTTTTTCTTTAAGACTTGTTGTATTTTAGTTTGTTCACAAATATGAGAAAAAGTCAGAGGGAATATAAATGAACATGGAGTATTTTTTTCCAAGTTTTGTGACTTCCTTTAGCAAAGGTAGAATTTCAGGATCATTTTAAAACCTATTTAGAGGGAACATTTTTGGAAACTCTGATACCACATACAAGCAAACACATTAAGTTGCACTAACATTACACATCAAATTTAATTTGTCTGCAATAAAATATTGAAAAAAACTTTTGTAATTTTGTTCTTGAAACTCTCTGGGTACAAGTAACTCATTTAATGTATGCGTTCCTGTGAATTTGGGGTTATCATCTTGCATATGTGGGTGTTTTGGTAAAGTGAGAAAAAATCTGTCCTACAAATCTTTTTGAGGTACAAAGATATTATTAAAAATCTAAGTGAAACAATGAATAAAATTCACAATGTATTGTTTTATATATAATCACATAAGTGTTTATTAATTTTAGTTTTACAGTTTTGTTTTAGTTTTTTTGTTTTCATTGGGCCAGTTTTTGGGGGTTCCCAAAATGTTCAGAGCATCTTAAAAGCTGACCATACATCTCACTGTTGTGGTCTTTTGACTTTTAAGACATCTCTTTATTTTAGCAATCCTAAATTTCTGGAGAGAGACACACGATAGGACCGCACAACATATTGGAAAATGTCATTGACATTCTTGGGCTAAAATATCTCAAAAGCAGACACAATGGATTGAATTTCGGCAGCAAGAGCAACTAGAATTTCCAGGTCTGGGTTCCAGGTTCACAGAATATTTTATTGCATAATTGGTGGAATTATTTAATAGAAACTGAATTTGCACATAACAGGTGTTTCCCAAGGCTCCCAGCTTAGGGGTACAGGCAGGAGACAAATCAATGGTGCAATGCTTTTGCTACAGTATAATCTTTCTGTCTCAAAGTCTGATGGTGGGATTTCTACAGGTATTAAAAGTGGCACATAACTGAAAATTCACTCTCTACCCTAATCCCAAAGAGAAAATTCCCTCATAATCACCCCATGTTATATTTTCCACCTAATCAGTCAAACTTTGTTCCCATCTCTAGGTAAATCCTGCTGAATTGCATCAGCAGTTTCAATGAATCAATTCTTCAGTTTCTCTTATGCATATGCTTACATGCACACACACACACACACACACACACATTTCTGAAAATCTATAGGGTTATTGTAATGGCTCTTATTTTCTCTGAAGTTAAATGATCACACAGAAATACAAAGGGATGAAGTGGTCTTAAGGAATCACATAGCTGCTCTTCTTGCTTCTAATTAATTAAATTGCTGCTTGCTGGTAGCACAGAAGGGTGAATCTTTCTTTTTTAAAAAAAATTTTTTCAGAGAGGTGAATTTTACTGAAATAGTACTAATATTTGTCACTTTCTGTCAAAAGAGTAGTATCTTCCCATGATCTGAAATTTACTGATAGAGTATTATGAAAGTTAAATATCTGCTTTTTTTTTCTGCTGTTGTTTTTGATAGCATTTTTTAGAAATTTTATTGATTGATGGATTCTAATTTTTTCCAAATCAGTTCATAATAGTTGTTTATACCGTGGAGAGTCTAATGATCCCCAAAGCATTTAGTGGTGAGGCTGTCAATACTGTTAGAAAATAATGAAAAGATGACAGTTCTACAACTTTAATTTAACCAGTGATTTATGAGGAGGAACCAGGAAGATTAAAACAAGGAGAAGAAGGAACTAAAACTAGAAAGGCTAAAAGTACCAGGTCTTAGTACACTTTTGAAAGTTTCTGGAAGTAGATGACTTGTTTCTCTTTCCAAGAGCGAAAGATAAGAGCTATTTGGTAAAGAAAAGATCATTAACAGAGAAATCATCTTGAGAGAAAACTTAATGTGAATACAAAGCTTAGTGCCCAGGAGTCACGTAGTTGAGACCCTCGGTGTCTTGTAGAAAAAGAATACTGTGCTTTGGTTTTCCACGTGTAGCTGACCTCAGTGAGACCCAGCATTTGCTTTCACTATGTGGACTAACTCATCACCTGTTCTTAGGAAGGAACAAAAATCTCATAGTGGCTTTTGATTGGAAAGAAGAGTGCTTTTCAGAATGAGGCTTTGGAATCAAGTTTTACCAGCTATTTTAGAATTTCTGTATACAAGATGATCATGTAAAGTCTGGTAGGCTCCAAACTATATTTTTCAGCAGTGCCATTGTTCTGTGTAGAAAAGACCCGGTTTTGAGGAGGAAAAACCAACACATTAGTTATAAAACCAGCAAAGATGTATTGGCATAAGAATCACACAGTGGAAATTGCCCAGGCATTGGCCATATTTGAAGGCTGTTAATGTGCTTGGGAACCCAAAGAGCAAGTCAATAGAGAAGGAGTGTGTGATGGTGCTTACTTGCTCTGGGCTCTCAGTACAGGCTTTATGTTAGAGGGTGGCGGCTGATGAGAGTGTCTAGACTTCAGTATGGCCCAGGGAAGGCTAGCTGTTATTATTTTTCATGATCTATCCTTTCTGTGATTTGGTACTGCTTGTCTTTGTTCTATGCAGCATGGCTATCTGAGGTGACCTTGCTTTTACATTTTGTCTTATACATCCTCCTGCCTTTCCAGGATGTATTATAGCATTTACTTCTCTCATCCCTCCTACTTACACCCCTTTTCTCCTACTTTCTCTTTTTCTACTATGGTTTTGCCTCCCCACCCTGCCCTGCCCTCTGGTCCTAAACTTTTGCTCACTTCATTTTGTTCTCTCAACATTCAGCGTTCAGTCCCTTCTTGTCTTTGCATTTTTCATTATAGTTTGTATATTTTCCATTTATTTTTAAGGCATAGTGAGATTGGGTTTCGACTCTCTCTCTCTCTCTCTCTCTCTCTCTCTCTCTCTCTCTCTTTTGCAGTGGGAGCTTGGTTGTAAATTTATTTTTGGCATTTTGAACATGTCTGTTCTCCGTCCCCCTCTCTTGGAAGAAGAATACTACACAGTTTCTCTACAGAAGTAGCTGAATATACTTGTGACTATATTTAAATGTATATAAATATAAACACATAGACATACATAAAAGTATATATATATATATATATAAATACATATAAATATGTATAACTATATATAAATATGACTACATATATACAGTCACAATTATATCAGAGTTAGTCTGTGAACAATTTGTTGAGTAGGATCACAGAGTTTTCAATCTTGGAACACCCCTGCAGAATCTAGTACACCCCTGCCTTATGCAGACTGAGGCCATAGCAAAAGTTTTTCAGAAGGAATTGATCTATCTTGTTCTGTGCCTTTCATATGTTACTCCACTGTGAAAGGCAATGATTTTTAAAACTTCAGCTGCTTAATATCATGTTCACTTCCATGATGTGTATGTCAGAATGCATTCTGTGTATCAAAAATGAGCCTTTTAAAAATATCCCTCTTTGACTGTCTAGATTGATGTGATCTCTCCACACCCTATTTTATCCCCTGAAATATGTGGGTCACTGGGGCAGATACCTCTGGGCTCTTGGCTGGAGTTAGGTTACATTCTTAGCTAATGGGATGCAGTTTTATAGAAGTAGGTGAACTATGCCAGAAACTGTGATAGAAAAAAAAGAAAGAATGGAAAGAAGGAAACCATGATAGTGCCGCATTCCAAGATGCTGGCAAGAAACTCATCACATGTGCCAAACTGGAGGGGGTAGAAGTGAATTTCAAAGACAGCCTATGTAGCTGGCATTTGGAACTTTGGGATGGGAATAAGCAAGCAGGCCAGAAATAAATGGTAGTAGTAGTGGTTTGGAGAGAACTGGAGAGGCAATTCCTGAGTAATGGCCAAGAATATCAGCCTTTATATGTGGCTTCCTTTCATGGGTTTGCAGAAAGTTGGATACATCAGAAGATAAACCTCACTTAAATTGCTTGAGATGGGCAGAGTAGGAGGCTCATCTTTTGTCAGTTTTACTTATTCAAGATCCAGGATCTGCAATAACATGGTCATCTATTAACTATGCATGTTATCGGGTTTTTTTTTTTTTTTTAAATCAAATACCTGATTTTTTTTTCAAAAATTAAAAAATAGTTCAAAGATCATCTTTGAATGACAGAATTTCTGTTTTGGAGACCACTATCTAGTTTCCCTATAGAATAAACTAAACTGGTACAAAGCCATGTCCAAAGGAATTCTGAAACATATAAAAACAATAACCTGCTGTGGCTAAGAGGACAAAGGATGATTTTGATTTTGACTTCTCATGATATTTCCAAAATTGTCCTGAGTCTCTTAGGTTTGGTCTGCTATTTTTTCCTCTGTCATATTATTTTGTTGCATTGATGTCATTATTTATAACTTGTAGGAAATATAGTTCATATATTAATAATTCCTCAAAATTTAGTAAGGTGTTCTATTGCAAAATGAAACAGGCTTTGTATATCTAGGAAAACAATTCACGATACATGATGACACAGCCATCTAGTATTCTATGAAAAAACCAACACTAGTAGCTAGGGCATGTCTTCCAATAACATTCTGTATGTTCATGCAAATATGCAATTGGAACTATGATATATGAGATCAAACAGATCAGGTGGGCTACTTTTTTCAAACATATTTTACATATTCTTGCCAGGTCATTAGTTCTTTCTGTTTCTTATTGTCATTGTCCCTACTATGTTTATGCCACCTTTTGTAGAAGTGTTGCCAATCAATAGGCATGCATTTTAATGACACTGTTTTCCCACTCTGCATAATGCTATAATATATGTCAAGGTACTCATTTAAACACTGAAAATTGAATCAATGATCTTCTAGTTGGGTTGGCTTCCTTGAAAACATGGAGAATGATGTCTTTCTTATTACACAAGAATTGACATCTCTGCTTGGATTCCTAACCCAAAGATTTGGGGTCTTGTGTGATTGTCTTCTTTGTGTCTGGATTATCAGGGTTGAACTGTGCTCCCTATGGTAAGAAGGTGAATATCCTAGTTGTGTTCACATTGAAGGAAACATCCATATTTGGCAAAAGAGAGAATGTCTAATTCCTTTGTGATCGAATCATGGATTGAAGCAGGTACTTTGGGTGAGCAATGCTACCATTTCATCATTCTCCTCCATTTCCTATGGGCTGCTGGGGTGTCTGCCTCCTGTGTACTAAATTGAAAGTGCAGCAGCAGGTAAGGACAATTTTAAGCAGCCCAAATCTTGCTAGTATATTAAAATTCCACAGAAATATTTTGTCTTAGAAGAAAAAAAAATTCCAAAAGCTTTGGACATTGAGATTTTTCTTTTTAGACTATTTTTTTGGGGGGGGAATATACCCAATTGTGTTTTTTATGATAATCCTTTCCGAATTTATTTGGAGCTACTTGGTCAATGCTATGCAGAATCAACTGAGCTAAAACAATTGCCTCTGTAAATCTTACAAACCTAAGTTAAATCCAATTACATTTCTTCTTTTTTTTCCCCCATAAGTAAAGCTAGACCAAGAACACATATTTCTAATAACATTTAATTGTCTTTATATGTTCATATTTCATATTAAGTTCCTACTGAACTTAATCACATTTTTCCATGTTCTGATGACTCAGTTGCATACACTTCTTTGGAAGCTCAGGGAGTTTTTCCCAACCAAGGTCTTCTGGAGATGATTCTTTGATGTCTGTGAGTTGGGGGCAGGGAGCTTTGTTCAACACACTAGAGCCAAATTAGCATTTTCTCTTTTTAGAACCAGAAGAGTCGACCATTCTTTACCCAAGTTTCAAAAATCACAAATATATAATATATCGTATATATTCAGTGCAAGTAGAAACATCTCAACAAAGTCAAAGAAAGGAATATAATAGAAATTTAAATAGCAGTTTGGTTGTGTAAAAGAACCCTGAATGTGCTATGATTCTGGGAGGACAATTTCTGATTCTACAACTTGTGTTAGTACCATTTCCCCAGGATTTCCTTACTTTTCTTTTATATTTCTGTTTCCTGTTATTTCCTCCCATCATAAGAATATTTAGTTATTGGATAAAAATGCCTTCAGGATCAATTTTAGATGAGTAGTAATGCATCTCAGTGTTCTGCAAAGAATGCTGATGTATTAACATATTATGAAGGTGATAAAATATAAATAAGAACCATTTACCCAAAGAGATTGTTATTAGTGATAATGGTAAGAAGAGGCCAGCTAAAAGGCTTGGAATTGACTTGTTACATGAGCATAATGGCTAACAGAACCTCATGATGGATCAGATCAATGCTATTCATTCAAACATTTCTTTGCACTTCTATTATGCTTCTCAGTATCCATCTCTGCAATCAGCTGAGCCAAATCATACAGAGATTTACTTTCAATATTTCTCATATTTCCTACATGAATTTTTTTTTTATTGTTGCTCTGTTTTGGAAAGCAGTGCAGGTCTGTCCTGGCACTATAGAAAACTCAGCCTGCAGACTAAAATGAACATATTGGAAAATAATCTGTTTGTTTTTTTCTTCATAACTACACTTTACAATACTTGTACTTTCATCATTTGAGTTTCCAGGATGCCTTTGTCCCCTAGAGTAACTAAATTAGAGGGGAGAAGAGGTGTCATTTTCTTGTAACCATCTCCCAGAGTGTCAGCTTTTTCCTTTCTTAGAGTGAAACCTCATGTTTAAAAAGTCTGCAGGTGAGGCCAGCACTGGCTCTGGGTGTGGTATTAGGTTTTAGCTAGACAATTCTCCAGACTATTCAGTGTAGAACGAAGAAATTCAGTTTTCTTTTTAGTTTTTCAGGCTAGCATTGAGCGTTTTGTTATCCTATGAATTTCTTCATATTTAACATAGCTAAATTTTAATTTTCTTCTCTTTGTTAATTTTCCCCAGTTACTATGGTGGCTCTCAAGCGCAAAATCCAAGGGCTATCTCAATGGCTTTTAAGTTGAATGATCCCTATTGCCTGCCCTGGGAAGCACGAGTCAACAAACATTAACTGACTCCTTGTACATGGAAGTACAACTTGTACAACTTGTACATGGAAGTTGCAATTCCATATCTAAACCCCAACAACACTGAGGGATAATTTTTAAATACTTAACCACTTTTCTCCCCTTTAGAAGCTCCATAGAGAAGAATCCTCTTCTGCTCCATCTGTATACTGTCCTCAGATCCTACGAGGTTGGCTGAATGTAGTCAGCAATAGTCCATGTGGCCTGAATAAAGAGCAAACGGTCTTATTCCCTAGACATCCTTTTAATTGATTTCATAATCTTCAGAGAAGTTTAATAAAGCCCACTCTACACTTATCTGTGCTTCTCTTCTGGTTGGGTATGTCCTTTTTAATTTCAAAATATCTTACTTGAAATTCTTGATATTCAACATAAATCTAAGAAGAAAATGTTAAGGTGAACTTCTCCTCTGGCTGTTTCCCAGTTTTCCTGTATAATATTTGCTTTCTCCTTGCATATTCACACATTTACTCTAAACCCAATCTTGACTTAATAAGAAACAGGTATCTGAAATGCATCTTCACTCTTTGCATATGTTTGTTCTGGTGGCATATTGGTGAAGAAAGGGGAGAAAAAATATTTTTCAGTGTTTGTTGGCTTGTGGAATTATAATATGTTCCAGCCCAGTTCAGTCTCCATTCATTTTGTATCCTACAGTTATTAAGAAAGTGTTTACAGGAAGTAAATGTATCTATTAGTACAGGAGCCTAGAGCTCTCTCTTGGGTCCTCACTGTATGGGATGGTTTGGACAAGACAGAAGGATATAATGGGATTCTTACCCATCAGAAGCTGAAAATTTATATGAGAAAATAGAGATGACTCATAAAACAAAGGAGAGGAAGTAGATGCTTGGTCACCTCACATTGACTTTCATTGAAGAAAGGGCCAGTGGACCAGGAAGGGAGAAGATAGTCTTGAGTCAGCTTCAAGGTGGGCAAAAAGTTTGAGTATTTGGTATATTGCTCAAGTCAGGGAAGGCAGGGAAGGTTTTCCTGCTGGAACAAGAGGAGAGACATGATCCAGGAATGAGGTTGGAACTTTAGGAGGACAGGATAGTAAGAAAACAGACTTTGCTGGCACAGAGCACTAGGTCTGATGGCCAGAGAATAGAGACTGCTAAAAAGATAAAAGGAAAAGTCAGGAAAGAAAAAGAAAGAAAGAAAAAATCTTTAATCTTTGGGTGCAGAGAGGTATTTTATTTTATTTGTTCTGAAGTCATAACCATAAAAAAGAAGGTTAGGTTTTTTAATTCTTCATGGTTATTTTGAAAATCCTACATTTTGACCAAAGAAGTATTTATAAATCTTTATATAGCAGAAAGAGTACCATAAAGAAAGGTAAAAAACAAATAAATATTCTTATAAAAAGGTTCTTATAAAAAAAACATTCTGAGCTACAAATAAAACACACTTTGTGCTAGAAGCTTGAAACTTCAAAAAAAATTCTTATAAAAAAAATTGTAACTCCACATCATGTACAACCACAGAATGGGATCCTAATTAGAATAAGTTATATTCCATGTATGTATAATATGTCAAAATACACTCTACTGTCATACATATCTAAAAGGAACAAATTTTAAAAGTTTAATGCTTTATACATAAAACATGCTTCTAAAACTCAACAGGAAAAAAATGGAGTGGGGGAAGTTCCCATAATATAAGGGACAAACATTCATAAATGAAGAGACAGAAATAGTTAATGAACCTGCAAATGCGTCAGACACCAATAATCATTGAGATAAGTAGAAATGAGTATATTATTCTCACTTACTAGGTTTTTGAAAGAGTTAAACATTTCCTAACAAGAAGGGTAGATGGAAATGTAGGGAGATACCCCTCCCACACATTGTTCATATTCAAGGAAATATTACCAGACAGGTAGATTTGGATCTTAATTGGAAAGAATGCATCAAAAGCTTTCAAATCAAACATGTCCTGTTGTACAGCAAGGCCAATTATAGAAATGCTTGCAAAAGTATGTATGCACAAAGATGCTTATTGCAGTCCCTTTTTTTTTTTTAGTAGAGAAGGTTTTAAGTAACCTAAATATTCACCAGTAGGGGTAGATTAAATAAATTATGTTGTCTCTCTTTTTTAAAAAAATATTTCTTAAGTTTATTTGTGTGTTAAAATGCACTTATGCTTTTGATTCAGGCATGGTATTGTATCTTTACAAAGAACCATTATGCATGAAATCAATTAATATAGATATATTGACTGAGGGAAATTCCATACTGTTAGGTTAATCAAAGTTACAAGGCAGTTTCATAATATGATTCCAAACCTCTCTTTAAAACCATGTATACATGTAACACACATGGGGAGTGCTTTGAATTGATTATTAGGGTTTTGCAAGATGTGATGGAGCAGAAGGTTAGCGTTTTTAGGAAGTCAAGCTAAACCTGAAAAAGCGGATAAGAATGCACAAAATGTATGGTACCAGAGAAAGGGCAGTGTGGAAGACGACACGAAGATGAGAAAAGTTGATTGTCCAATTTTAAACCTGTTAACTCTGAGGTGAGAATGGGACACCAGATGAAAAAGGTGTTATGGGGAAAATAGAGAGAAAGGAAGCAGGATCCAAATCTAATACCAAAAACATAGATTTAATATCATCACCACTCAGGGCACATTTGAATTGGTCAACATGAACCAGATTACCAAAAAGGACAATAAAGCAACATTTGTAGGGAGGGAAGATTTGTCTGAGCACTTGAACTCGAGAGCTCTAGTCTCCCATCCTATCTGTACTATGCATTTTTTGACTCCTTATTTAAGATTGTCCTCACATGATGAGACTCTACATGTTAAGAATTAGTAACTAGCAAGAATATTTGAGTGACTGTCCTAAGAAAATTTAGAAGCCTTGTCTTGCAGACACGTAACCCATCTAAAGTCTGAAGTTTTCTTTCCCAAGTTTTTGTTTTATTCTTAGCAAGCAACTGTCCCGGATATCCACTTCTGATTTTATTCCCATGACCCTTTTGTTTGGATCATCCCAATTTTGAAAAGCTTTCTTCAAATGGAGGAAGACGGTTGGCTGTGTTTCATTTGCTTCTTTGCTGATTTGAATGATTTTTGTTTGTTTGTTTGTTTGAATGACCAATCAAGTGTTTTATGTGGGATTTTTTTTTTCTCTTGGGTTATATTTAGGACATTGGTTCTTAATCTTTACATGGATTTAGAATCTTCTGGAGGACTTGTTAAAACACTGATTTATGTTTCCTTCTTTTAGAGAGTTGGACTCAGTAGGTTTGGGGTGGGGGATGGTTGTTAAGGACTATTTCTCCTGGTCTCCTAAGTTATGCTTATGTCTCTGGTCTTCAAACCACAGGACGAATATGCTACCTTTATTTTCACTTGTCCCTTTTACACACAAACACATACATCTATGTCACTAAGTACTATGTTGAAATTCATTGATGGTGGCACTTATTGATTCTTACTATGTACTGTATATCCACTTATCTAAATTTTAATTTGCCTATAATGTGAATAACTAATTTTTTTTTGGCTTACCTCTCCTGAGTCTGGTGTCTTCAGACTTTCACAACATGACTGAAGTTGAGATCTGAAGGAGTACACATTGAGTGTTCCCCAGGAAACTGGGAAAATTAGTTTACCTTCTGAGATTAAAATTAACTGCTTTTATCAGCACATGCTGAGAAAACAATATTTATCTGCATACATATGAATATCTAGTTTAATCAGTGATCTATGAGATATCTGAAGAGAAAATATGCTTGAAGGCATTGGTGGGTGTGTGCTGCCCAGGCCAGGAGAAAGGAAATTTGAAGCTCAAAGTTCAAGCATTCTCTCCAATAGGGCGAGGTCCTCTGCTGTATGGCTGGGATGCTTTCAGCCAAGTCTAGGCAAAGATTTCCTCTTGCCTGTTCACTTCCCTGTTCTTGAATTGCATTTTATCAGCAATCTTCTTATGTTTTTATTTCTAGAAAATGTGAATAGGTTGATCATAAAAGGATGTTTTCTGTTGTATATTGATAGATTGGCTTTCTGGTCTATATGCTTTAATCTCATTTGAGTTGACTTAAGTGAACATCTCCAGGATTCTTTTCACCTCAGTGTAAACTGAAAATTCCAGTTTCTAAATCTTCAGGGCTGGGAGAACAACCATGGACCACCATCAGCTTACCAAGGCAGTCAAATATGTGGGTCCTCTGAATAGCCCATAGCCATGCCCCCCTGGAAACTTATCTGTTCTTCCGAACACTTTACCTGCTGTTCATTTGTTAGGAAGCAGAGCTATAGAATTTTATAAAACTGAAAGGAACTTTGAAATCATCAGGGCTAGCCCTTTCATTACGAAGTTGAGGCCACAACCTTCTACTGGTGTCTGACTATCTCCTGAACCTGGCAATTGACACGATTCAAAAGGCTAGTGCACTGTTCAGACACAGTCCACAGTGTTGTGGAGTGCTTCTCTTTTGTGATACCTTAGTCTGAAGCGTGGTGCTTGGCATTGGGTGCAGGTGCTAATGTTAGAATGAGAATCCATCAAACCTTAACCTCTAGGCCCCTTCCTTACTTTAATTTAAGAATCACATGTGTGCATTATAAGACCTGTCTGTTTTGCTTACCTTTAAAAGTGAACTTCCCTTTCATTGAATTTCTCTTTGTAACCTTTGCAGCACAGGATGACACTTGATAAAAAATGCAAAGACTAAATCCTGTTGAGATGAATGCATGCTTAAGAACAGATCAGAGGGAAAAATATACCCGTGAGCACCAAATAAGGTTAAATGAATTGTGGATTTACTGCACGAATACACACAAAGCATAATTCAGGTAGTCATTAATTAATAAAGGGGGGTAAAGAAATCAGTTTTTCCTTTCATAATGAACTCTTAATATTTGTTTACCTTATGTGTAGTCTATTGTAATGGGAAGAAAGTGATCATTAAAAACCTTATTCTAATCATTTACTGTCATGTCGGGGTTTCATTGCTTTTTTCCTCTAAGAGATTTAGTTGTGAGAGTTAGGGATAGTATATGGAAATTGCTTGGCAGGCGGTATTTGGTATGGACTTGAGGAGTGGTGGTTATATTTAAGGAATATACCATAAGCTTATTTCTAACTGACTGACTTAATCGGGGCCATTAGAGCTCTAACTGCACCACATGGAAGATCTCAGGAAAAATTCACTCACCCAGGCATTAAATGTGGTCATCAGAGTACTGATTCTAGTAGGAACCTGAGATCTCCTCAGGATCACCCCAGGGGCTGGGTGAGGTGGTGCATGCCTGTAATCCCAGTGGCTCAGGAGGCTGAGGCAGGAGGATCCTGAGTTCAAAGCTAGCCTCAGAAAAAGTGAGGTGTTAAGCAATTCAGTGAGACCCTATCTGTAAATAAAATACAAAATAGGACTGGGGATGTGGCGCAGTGGTTGAGTACCCCTGAGTTCAATCCCCAGTAACTCCTCCACCCCCAAAAAATCACCTCAGGAACAGTACTTTCCTTGGCATTTTCATAGATCTGAAGTACCCCTTTATGGCCTGCAGTAACTACTTATTCTACTTGAGATTTCTGTATGTCAGGGATCTGTGTTGCTTCATGACGGATTCTGACTTCCCAGCATTGCACATATACGCCCGCCTTATAAATAAAATCAAGTCCCCTGCTATCCCACTAATCTGGGTTCTCCTTTCCTCTCTCCTGAAATTCCCAGATACTGCACTTTACAAGATTTGACTGTCTTTTCTTGATTTTTACTATCAAGCTAGTGTGTATTTTTAGTGACTGCATAGAAGATCATTCTGGTTTGCCCTTTAGAAACTTACCCTTAACCACTGCACACCTGGCCCTACCCCACGCTGACCTCATCTCCTACCACTCTATCCCTCACTCCCTCATTTCCAACTATAATGAACTTCCTCTTGCTGCAACTTGCCAAGGTCTTTCCAGTTCCAGGATCTCCACAAGAGTTGTTTCTCCTGCCTTAATCTTCCCCCCCTCACTTTGCTCAACCTTCATATGAATGTATTCTACTTGATTTTTCAGATCCCAGCTTAAAGTTCTTCACTGACCACTCAGTTTAAAAGAAGCCCCTGGCCAAACTCCATTGCTTCACCACATTTTAATCTTTTCAGTACATAGAGTCCTTATTGTTTCTTGATATTTTTTAAAATTTATCTTCTTATTTACTATCTGCTTTCCCTATTAACATGTAATCTCCATGACAGCAGGGATCTCATCCATCACATACTCTTCTGTATCCCCAAACCCAAACCAAGTGCTGGCACATAAGATATGCTCAATAAATATGGTCGTTATCTGTATCTGGCTCTGTTTTCTAAGTTCCTGCATCTGTTTGTATTCCAGGATAGAGATTCTTTTGTCTCTGATAACAAAAATTAACTTACTCAGCTCTTCTTCATTGGCCAACTTCACTTGCCCACCTACCTTAGCCAGGAAGACATTAATAATTGACAGCTGTGTCCACAGCAGCTCCAGGAGGCACAACGACTTAACCTGACCCTGAAATCAAAATGACTTGTCCATGTTTGATCCTTAAAGTTGTTTCTGGATTTCCATTCTACTCAAATTGGATTGATGGCACCTGCCGTGAATTATGCACATCCTCCTTAAATGATTTTCCAGAGAAGATCATTTAGGCAAAGTTTTTCATTTTAAAAACACCTGAAGGAAGTTATCAAAATAATAAACCACAGAGATTCAAAGTTTGGGTTCCACTATAACTCAGCAGTCACAGAGTGGCCACAAGGAAAAGGGAACATGTATCAGTTGGTGCAAAAACACATGAAGAACAAAGATATGTGTTTAACACATCTTTTTTTTTTTTCCTCTTAGACCTTTAGAAACCTCTCTTCTGAAAATTGCAGCATCTGGGTTTGTGTGTACAGCATCAGGTTGAAGGGTTGGGGGAAGGTCAGGCTTTCTTCGATGTGTATATTTTTGCATTGTTTACAGCAGTTTTGTCTGTGTGTCAGTCCAATTTTAGTTTTCCTATTGGAATGCTAATCTCTTACTAGGTACAGGTTTGGTTTATCTGCTTATCAAGGAGCAAGACGACTCTGCACACGGTGGACTCCTGACCCAATCTATGAAAAGCAGCTATTCTTTTCTAAAATGATTTATCCACATTATTGTTAGCATTCACAAGAGACTGTCTATTAGAACCTTCACCTTAGCTCTCCAGGTCCTCTGGTTCCCATCTTGGAGGCTCAGTTCTTATGATTTGCCTTTGCTTTTAGTTAGCTAGAATTTTTTTCCCCCTTCGGGTAATAAAAATCATTTATTTTTTCCTGCAACCATAGAACCTTGACTCGTAGAGTATTTCATTAATATTGAGCCAGACTGATAAATGATATTTAGTGTTATTGGTAAATACAGCAGATGCTCAGATTTTGCCTCCCTTTTGCATTTCTGCTAGAACCAAGGCTGTGTCTTCATACCTGAAAGAGAAGGCCTCTCTGCTTCCAGTGAGTCCAGTCTCTCTTGCCAGAGGCCTCTTTGCTAGAGTTTGCTTATGCTATCCCCTTTGTTTAGAGTCTCTCTACCCCATCTCTGTCTTGCTCACATTTTGTCTCCTCTTTGAACTACAGCTTCAGAGATTAAAATAACCATTCCCCGTCATTCATCCAGTCTTATTCATCTTTTAGTCGCCACAGCATGGAGCTAGGAAACCTTGCATCTTGTCGCTAACCAAAAGCCATATTTTGATTTAATCTGTTAAATAAAGAGAACATACACACACAATTACAAGGAAACACACTCTTTAAAAAAATATACTCATTCCTGAATTTATTGATCTTGTTTAAAATGACCACTAGTTCTGTGATCACTATTTCCATTTCGTTTGGTAAACTAAGGCAGTCTTAAAACATCCTCCCATTTTGAGTCACCCCCCCTTATATTAGAGAAGACATTCGGCATTTGTTTTTTGGGGGATTGGCTAACTTCACTTAGCATAAATCTGCTCTAATGCCATCCATTTCCCTGCAAATAGGGAAGAGAGGTGGGAGGGAAAGGGAGGGAGAAGGGGAATTGCATGGAAGATGGAAGGAGACCCCCTTTATTATACGGAATACAGGTATGATGATGTGAAAAAAAAAAAGAAGTGTGTCACTTTAGATTGAGTAGAGAGAAATGATGGGAGGGGAGGGGAGAAGAAGGGGGAAAGGAAGGACAGCAGAATAAAATAGACATTATTATTGTGTGTGTATGTACGTGACTGCATGACCAATGTGATTCTGCAACCTGTACAATCAGAAAAATGAGAAATTATATCCCATCTGATTCAAATGTATGATATGTTAAGGTCATTGTACTGTCATGTGTAACTAATTAAAACAAACAAACAAAAAATCATCTTCCCCTCTCTGTTATCTCTCCCTCGTGTTTTTACCCAATAGAGTGGGTAATCCAGGAGGATTTGAATGACTTTCCACAGTCTATGTTGCTTTGGGTTCATGATGTTGCTTACTGCAAATTGGAAGCCTGAGAAAGACAGCCGAGAGCCTCCATTTAGAGCACTACTAGGTAGGGTGTTAAAGTGGCTGTCATTGGTGGTGGAATTTCAACAAAAAATAAAAAAGAGCCGTGGCATCTGTAAGACAAAAGAATGTCACAACAATCCAAGGGTAGTTTCCTTGTAGCAAATGTGGGGGAAAAAAAAGCCTTTGTAAATTAATTACTTATCTATTATTTGGGGAGATACTTAATAAGGGCCTCTAAGTATAAATCAACTATTGACTGATGAGCAATTTGCTATTCATATAAGAATTTAATATTATAATATTATATTCATTTCATCAAATAAAATTTAATAACTGAATAAATAATATTCAGTTATAATAATAAAACAATGTATTTAATACAGCATTAAATACATAAATAGGCAAATTGCATAGGTCAAGAAAATTACCACTCATACTTTGCCTTTGAGTTAAATTTAATGAAAATGATCTAGATTCTTCATTGCTTAAAACATTTTTAGCTGGGTGTGACAGCAGATACCTGGAATCCCAAATACTTGGGAGGGCTGTGGGCAGAAGAATTGCAAGTTTAAGGCCAGCCTCAGCAATTTAGCAAGATCCTGTTTCAAAATAAAACAAAACAGGCTGGGGTGTAACTTACTGCCATTCCTTGCCTATCACGTGTGAGGCGCTGGGTTCAATCCCCAGTACTGGGGAGATACCTTCATATAAGAAACCTAAGTGCTTTTTAAATTTTTTTATTGTTTTGTTAATATCATTTTCTAAACCTGTAAAGAAAAATTCTTTAATTCAAATTAACATTTGTCGGATTTTTAAATAGCTGGGGAATGGTATAACATGTTCTGGCAATTGGAATGAATATTTCAAACAAGATAAATATTGAGCTTAATTTCTCATAGAGCTACTAGCTTGTCAGAGATTTTAGGAAGTATTTGGATTCATGGTAGCTTTATTTCACCAGTATGGCAAGGGACAATTCCATTCTACGAATATGTATTCAGCACCTGCCATGTACTGGGGCAAGTACTCTGCCAGATTGATTGTGATGGAGGAGATGGAATTATTTTTACATTGCATTTCCAGAGTCTACATAATGTCTGGTATATAGGAAGCACTCAATGAACACTGAATCCACAAGGAAGGGGCTAAGTTACTGAACAAGATATCAGTATATGTTTTAAGAGAAGAATAAAGAGACTTAGTATACAACATGGAATAAGTCCTATGCAAGGTACAGAAGCATGTCAGGGCTAAAAACAGTGTTGCAAGGTCCTGTAGTTTGAAAGCATTGGTGAAAATTCTGTGGATATGTCATTTGATAGAAATGATAAAGAACATTATAATTGTGTGAAAATGCCTGAAGGAAAAGTATGCCCCAAGTCTGGAGTTTGAAAAATATGTGTCTGAGAAGAATATGGCATAATGGAAGAACACCGGATACAACTGGAAAGTGTGGTCAGAAACCCAAAGAGCTTGACTGCCCAGTGAGGATGCTAGAAGCTCCTCTAGAAGATGACATGTTGTGAGCTTTCCCCAGTGAGATATGATATTAGATAATGGTTTTGAACAGGTGATCTGGTATTGGTTAGGATGAGGTTCAAAGGAGAGAATTGGAGACAGGAAGTCAGGTTAGAAATTACAGATATAACACAGGTAAGAACTCCTGAGGCTCTGGCTGAGAAAAGTTCTGCTGAAGAGGGTGAGGGATCAAGAGCTTTCACAAATGAGTCAAGTGGCTGCTGAAATGACACTGAAGGTCAGATATTCTCACTTGAGAGAGGAAGCCCCTATGGAGGAACAGGTTTGGGGGACAAGGAAGAGAGTTAAGTTTTAGACATGAATTTGAAAGTATTGGCTTGTCCACTAGCTGTAGCTGCTAGAAGTCTGGTAGAAGCTTTTACTGAAGCCTGAAATAAAGATTTAGATTTAGTGATATTAAGAATATCAATGACAACACCAACTAACACTTATTGAGGGGGTTGTATTGTATTATACTGAACCATGAAATCCTTCAAATAACCTGGGAAGTAGGTTCTCTGTTTATTATCATTTTGCTGATATTTGGTATTGATCATCACTTAGGTTAAAACAAAGAGAAAAAATTTTTTTCAAGGCATGAATCCTATGGAATATTAAGGATCCACTCAGTGAAAGCAGGAAAATGAGAGCACAGGAAGAAATAGAAATGAGTATTTTGACAGTAAAGGGAATATGGAGAATTCTGACAGGAGGGGTGTTTAATGATTTCATATATTGGAAAAAATTTAAAATATTTGGAAAACAGAAAAAAAATGTCCTTGCATATAATCATTTGAGGTCATTGTTGACCTTGAGGAAATTGTTCCAGCCGAAGAGCAGTTGAACAAGGGTGGAAAATGCCGAGAGAGGTGAGAACTAGAGGCACTAGCGCAGCCTTCTCTTTCTGGGAAGTTTGAGGTTGAAATCAGAAGAGAAATTGGCAGATATGGGATAACCTAATTAAGGGAAGGTATTTTTTTTAAATAGGGAGATTGTCTTTGTGGTTTCAGTCAGTAGAGGAGTTGGCAGTGAAAGATTGGAGATGTGAGGACGTGGGCAAAGAATGCCATTAAAAGTGTGTCCTGCCCTTGAACAGATCAAGGGCATGAATGGGCCAATTGGACATAGAAAATCTGATCCATAATCACTTCTTCCTCTAAGAAAGAAAAAGAGGGAGTAGATGAGGACAAGCCTAAATTTTGTGTTGGGACAAAGTAGAAATAGATCATATTTGAAGACTTTAATCTTAATAAAGTAGGTCATCCTCTGTGAGTGAGCTGGAGGGCCCAGGAGAGGTCATATCTGGAGAGGCAAAGGTATACTTGCCCTCCTACTGGAGCCTCATGATTTATAGGTCTAATAATTAAAGAATTTTGAAACAGAAGAAACAATTACTAAACACACAGGAAATCCATGCACTGGATTTAGATCCTCTCCATTTAAATTCTTAAATACACTTGAATTGGAGATTTTTTTTAGCTTCTGTATTAAAAAAAAAAAAAAAAACTTGGATTTTTAGTGAAATTCTAAATAAACCATATTGGTGTGTTAATGTTTTTAAGGTTCATCTGTTTCGTGAGAAGATTTCCTCTTCCTGAGGTGCAGAAAAGAAAGGAGAGATGTGGTGACATCTCCTCCAGCCCCAACTTCATATTGTTACTAAGCTAGAGCTGGGGACCACAGGGTCACTCGAGATGAAGTTCTTGTTGTAAACTGATGTGGTCAAGATATACCATCATGTGACAATTTGGAAAGCTGCATCTAACATTTGTTCATATTTATGGCTCTCATGGTCATCTGTTATTCTATATCACTTTCATAGATTAACTAGTATTTTGTTTCTACTGAGTTTTCCTATTTGTTAGATAAATGTAAAGTAAAGCAAGGCAAACAAAAACACAGTATAAAAATGTTCTGTCTGCACAATGCAACTACCTGTTTTTCCAGACCTATCTCTGATGTTTATGTCAATAGAGCCTGTGTTATCACTCCTGAGTGCACCTCTTCCGTGGTTCAAGCCACAGGCATTACTTTTTAAATCATATCCCTGATTCGGTAGGTTAATGGGGCTGCCGGGCATGGCACTGGTTGATAAACAGAGCTAATAAGCGAGACTAGACATTATCTTTTATGTGCAAACAGATTTGAGGTGAGTTTGTTTGTTAAGTTCTCCCATTATCTCTAGAGAGCCCTGGCAGGAGAATATCATTCTCCAGTTCTCTAATATAGCTCTTCTCTGAATTGAAATTGAGATTCCCCCATCAGCCTGGGTTTGAAGAATATAATAACGGTGTTTATAGACTGCCTTATACTTCATAGCCAGGCCTCCAGGAAGGAAGGACAGAGGTAGGGAAGAAAATTAAGCTGAGCATGAGAGGCACTGACTGCCAGACTGACTTAGGAGTAAGAACTTGATATTCGAAGTGTGTCTTATACCACAATATGCAAACCACGAAAGGAAGATGTGTGAGTAGGGCATATGTTCCTGGGATGGCCATTTAATTCAGGTGAAGTTTAGGATTGAAGGTGATTAGAAGCCACAATAGAGTCATGTGCATGGAATATTGCATAATTATAGCATGCACACTTGACTAGCAGTGGGCAGGAATAGGAGAATTGGCTATTTTAGGGATCTAGGGGTAAAGGAGTAAGAGTATGAAGAAATAAGGACACACTCCTAGTAATCATTAAACCAATCAGTGCCACCCTTTTGTAGAACTTGGGAAGCCAGATATGAACTGTCAGGCCTGGATTTCCTCATTTGGAGATGAGAGGGCTTGACTTGGATCAGAGATTCCCACATGTGTTCCATGGGGGCACTTGTGCTGTGATGTGTACTTTGAAAAGGAAAGGGCTCTTTTTATCAAGTCAGCTTGGGAAATACTGCACAGTCTATCTGCATGGTAGAGTCCTGAAGCCCATTAGTATTTTAAAGGACCAGAGAAGATCTGAAAGTAGGAAACGTGCTAAGATTTTATGAACCCAGCATTTCCCAAACTTTGTAACTGCATGGTCATATGCTGAATAAAACCTACTGGCTTTCTATTTTAACACTGGAGTTTCAAGTTAAATAAATTATAAGGCAATTATCAGAAAATTTAAAATCCAAAACATCTGGTTATTTTTTTTCTCCTCTGGCATTCTGGTTTTAAGGTTGAGCACACAATAAAGTAATGAACTCGTTTTTAGGGGCCAAGTATGCTGAAGGATATATACTCTATGTTTTCAAAATCTGAACTGTTCTTTACTTGGCAAGAGGTTCGCTTCCATTGAGATGTAACAGAAACCCAGAGTGACCAAGGAGAGGCAAACTCCTATCTATCTCAGGACTTGATCTTGCTGTCTGTTATAAATTATTTGTAAGCAGCCACAAATTAAATCTCTTAATTCATTTTCATTCTTTCTACCCCTTTTCACTCTTGATTTCTCGGTTTTTGTCTATGCATCTTTTTTTGTATTTTTCCCTATATGTTTCTAATTCTGTCCCTTCATTCCTATCTCTCTCCTATCTTCTCTTTTCATTTTCGATTTCCACTCCTTGCCCCCCTCCCAAGCCAGCTGCTCAGCAAACACAGAGCTGAAATCCCATAAATTAAATGTGCCTGTGCTGTGTTGACTTTTTACAGAAATTCTAGTTCTTGGAAAGTGTGGACATTGGAGGTAATCCTGAGACCCCTCGCCTTTGATTTCTCTCATCTCTTGGCTCTTGTGGATTTAATTCTGCTTATTCCATTTACCCTCCCTGCCCCCAAACTGCAATGCTTCTCTACCCCATTATATTAGGACATTGGCTTGGAGAGGGATGAGAGAGCCCTTGTTCTAAGCCCTAAGCAAATAATCTGCATTTTTCAGTGTTGACCTGGAAAGCATGTGCGTACTGTCTGTGGATCTTACAATTAATTGCTTTTTTGAAAGAATGTTCACCTTTCTTATCTTGCTTGTTATGCACATCATTTTTCAAACCTTGGAACTATGAGCTGGCATTTCAAGTAAGTGTGGTCCCACAAATCAAATGTAGTGTGACTTGAGTTTCATTTCATCGTTGAAACATCTGGTCTTGTTTTAGTGCACAAAATAAATAGGTAAGGAAACAAGTAAAAGTCACTGCTGCCTTCAGCTCTGATGGCTTTCTCTTCTTTCTGCCATTGTGTTATAAAGCTGACTGCCTCCTGTAGTAAGAGGAAGTTAATTCCATAACAGCTTGATTTGCCAAGACTCACTTGCAGGTCCATGGACATGAAAGGTTTGTGTGGCCTGCTTTTCCAAATTCCAGTCTGGAACTCCTGCCTTGAACAAAGAAGGTTGAGGTACAGGTCACTGGTGTCTGTGGTGACATGATTTACTTGTAGGAGTGTTGAGTTAAATGTCACGGCACTAATAAGCATGATAGGAACCACTGCCACCCTTCAACTTTCCTAGCCACAAAGCAATATTTTTCCCCCTCAGGAATCCCAAAACTCCCTCATAGGAATAATATTCTACACTTTGTGGTACATAGACTTCAGGTTGGTAGAAGTACATGATGCTTCGTGGAAGGGCAGCACTGGTCTTCAGAGCAAAGTGCATGTACCCAGAAGGTGATGTATTTATAGATGGACAGTATGCCTAATAGGAATCCATTCCCTTTAATGGAACATCTCTTTTGAATGCCAGCTGCAAGTTCTGGCTCTCTTCCCTCCAGAGTATACCCTTTAAGTTTTTGGCAAAAGGAAATTTCAGGATGAGTAGAGAGAAACCAGCACAACCTAGAGGGATTATCTTTAAACAAATGTATGGAAAACTCCTTGCTGCTATTTCTCATCCGTCTCTTGGAGCTTGGTCATTGGCAAATTCTCTTCATTTGGTTTGGTCTACTTCATGGTGTTAGAGGCCTGGGTATAGAGTAGTAGTCACAGTGATAATAACTAACATGAGATAGACCTCTTACTTCATGTCAGGTTTTCTATGTGTTTAATTCAGTCTTCATAGCAACCTTGTAGTAAAAAAGCCTATGAAACTCTATGCTGCAAGTGTGAATATAATGTAATTGACAGCTGGTGCCAGAATCATTGGACATCTCAACCAGCTAGCTAACCTCCTTCTTTTCATTCATCTCCTAATAAAGGGTCCTCCTGTTTTATGGGATTGAATCTTTAGATTCCATCTTAAAGGAATTATAGGGGTTTCCAATGCTAGTACGTTCTTCATTTTACAGATTAAACAATTGGGGTACAAAGTGTTTAAGTGATTTTTTTTTCCCCAAGATTGCTTAGCTAGAAGGTATTGGCTTATAGAGTCAATGTGACTCTGAAGTTCATGTTTTTCAAGTATGGTATAGACTGAGCTTTATAAAAGATGTAGAAGGGAAGGATACGCCATTGCCTAAGTCTGCAGATGTGGCGCTGACCCTGGGTTAGTTACAAATACCCCATGTTTCAGCATTGCCTTCTGCTTTGTTCCCAGGCACAAGGGTGGAGGGAACCAAATATGACGTACATAAAACGTGCTAGAAACCAAACCAAAGAGCTGCCTCATCAAGGGGCCTTGACATTGATTTAAAATTTCAAGTTTTATCTCAAAATGAATTTTCTGAACTGGAAGAATTATTTTAAGCCCAACTCATGTGTCAAACATGAGTGTTGAACTGTGCTTTTCTGAATTGGAGTTATTCTTTCCTAAAGTGCCTCAAAAAGGCATGTACTTTTGCTCGGTAAAGTGATGCCAGTAGCTGGCGTATGAAATTAGTAAGAAATATGCCAAAAGAGCATTGGATCCTCCATCTGGATGTAGCTCTGGGAATCCAGGATTGGGGAACAACCTAAATGCCTACAGCCAGAAACATAGAGCTTGCGTGTTTATAGTCCGAGTCTCTCAGGCCTAGACGCATGGTCATCTCTGATCTAAGCACATTAACTTTAAAAATAACACATATAAGGCTGGGGCTGTAGCTCAGTGGCAGAGCGCTTGCCTAGCTTGTGTGAGGCACTGGGTTCAATCCTCAGCACCACATAAAAATTAATAAAATAAAGACATTCTGTCCATCTACAACTAACATTTTTTTAAATAACACATATAAATTAGATACTGCTGACATTATTGAAAAGAAACTTGTGAATATTTATCAATGATCTTGAAAAGTTCTTAAGCTTTCTTCTAAAAGACCCACATCAGCAATGGTAGAAAAGGTACGTGTTCAGAGACATCCATCATAGTGTTATTTATTTGTTTGTTACTTATTCATTTAGTTAAATAATAATGTTCTGATTAAAAAGATAAATATATAAGTAAAATGTGCAAATTCTTCTCACTCCAAATCCACAAGCCAAAGTTCAACCACTCTTAGTTTGGTATAAGCTTACAAACTTGATCCTTATTCTCTTCTCTTCTCTCTCTGTCACACACACACACACACACTCACACACACACTCATGCACTAATGTACATATACGTGCATATATATATAATTATGCACATATACACATGCATTCAGCTACAAAATTACACAAAAATATAATTGTTAAGAAAATTTCAAGGGTATAGATATTCTCTATAACTTAATTTTTCCACTAAATTATAGATATTCTTTTTTTGTGAGAGCATGTGGAACTACGTAATTCTTTCCTTAACGTCAGAGTCATCTAGAGTCAGAATGTATTGTTAAGCATTAAACTTAGTGAACACTACATTTATTTCTGGTTTTGTTCACACAAACATGCTGCATTGAATCTGCTAGTTGCTGTATTTTGGTACACATTTAGAAATGTGTCTAGGAAATCAAATCTTAGAATTGCTGAGTCAAAAGGACATTTAAATTTGTTAAAGATCAGACTAAATGCACTTCTACCACCACCTCCATCTCTGATAAAGCTCTACAATGTATTTCCCACACACAAGGTAAGCAGTACTTTAGGTTTATGCTATTCTTTTTCTGGATTCTTGAGAAAAATTTTATGCAATTTTTATGTTTTATAATAAGTTCATTTTACACTATAAATTATTCTTTGAATGTTCTATTGTCTGTGTCTCACAGGTTTTGAAATTTAGGTTTTATATAATTTCATATATATCTAAAATGCTAACAGTACATTAGAAAAGTTTCTGGGACCACCTCTTCCAACCTTTAACATTGGTATGGTAGTACTGGTATGAATTAGCTAGTTATCAGATATGTGGCTCCTATTGGAATTTACTTTCTATAGCCTATAACCTGACTAAGTTGTACAACTTGATATCTTCGAAATATATTTAAGATAACTTGCTATATATCTTTGTTCTGACTCTTTGCTTGGATTGCTATTCCTGATGACTGTTGATAAAATTCCTATCAGTAATTCTAGGTTTCTTTTAAATAATATTGCCCTGATCAAGAAGAAATCCTCTTATGAACCATCTTATTTTGTTTGAACTTGTTATGGTGGTTACTATCATCTTCACCAGGGGCCAGCAAACTTTCCTGTGATGGACCAGATAAGCATGTACTTGCTGAGCATACATTCTCCATTGTTTTCATTTCTGTTGTAGTAATAGAAGAATAATCTGTAAGAATATATAGAATATATAATATAAGAATATATGACATGGAAGAATCCATAGGCAATACCTATATGAATGGCTGTGGTAGTGTAATCATAAAATTATAAAAACAAAAATAGTTGGTCATCCTCTGGGCCAGGTTTTAATGATGCTCCTTGCATTTTGAACTACACTATTTAATAGCTACATAAACTTTTCTAATCTTCTATTCTGAATTATACACTGCTTAGAAATGAAGTTTGTATAAGTATCTATGTGGCTTAACCTTTAATTCCTATGTATTCAAGCAATGTTGGAAAAGTATTAATATCATTATTACCTGTAGAAGTTTTAGAAATTCTAAAAAAAACAATGAATATTGAGTATATTGACATATAATGATCAAATTTGTCTAAAATTAATATGGTTTCTAATTCATATTTATAGTGCTTCCTTGCTCATGTTCTGTATTTGGTTTATTCTTTCAGACTCACTCAAAATGTTTTTAGAAATGGAAGAAATTCATGAAAAAGTCTAGTATTTGAAAAAGCTTGAAATCAAAACAGGATATATTTAAAAGAACGTCTATTTAGATTGAATACTGTGACATTTATTCTTGTCTAGAAAATTCTATGTGGGTTGCTAATTTGTTTTTGGCTTAACTAAACTCAGCTATGACAGATTTGAACAATGATACCTTCGGAAAGCAAATGCAATTGGTAACTGCAATTATTTTTCCACCCTTATATTTCATTCTTTGTCCTGATAAGGAGTTCTTTAGGAGAAATAAGAGTAGGATGTTGATTTTTATTCAGTATATTTCTTTGGTTTTAGGCTATACCTATGCCTAAAACCTTTCAAAAATCTGTGGATGGAAATCGCATCTATTCAATCATTAATTAGTGTTACAAGAGAAGGAATGTGTAATGAATTCACAGCCACTCAGAAGCCACAGAGGCAAAATACACATAAACTAAGCTGTTAATAATTGCATAGGAAAAAATCCAAATCAATAAATACTGAACATACACACATACACACACACACACACAGAAATATATGAAAATAAAGGAAATGAGGCACAAGCAATTGAGAAATTTAAGAAATTATGAAATAGGAAAAAGATTGTGTATTCACATAGTAAAGACTTGAGAAGCAATAAAACTTCCTACTGGCCATAAAAAGTCAGAGAATACAGTAAGGTGGCATCATTTAAATTGCATAGTTTGTCTTCCAGCAGTAGCAGGAGCTTGTGTTACTCTCCTTACAAGACTACACTTGTTCCATCCACTCATGGAAAGAACAGCTTGTCTTATCACCCTCCAGTGGAAATGAGTTATGAGCCTTTTATCAGGAGCTTACAGAGTGGCTTTAACCTCTTTATAGTTGAATTTCGGTGATGAATGTAGTATCTTATTTCATCTTAGTTAAATTTTTTTTCCAAGAATTTCTTTTCGTGTTCTGATTTGTGGGCACATACAAGATAATAATGGAAAAGATCAAATTACCCTATTTGGGTTCATGTTAAACAGCTATGTGTTGTCCCGCAAGTCTTCAGTATTAATTTCCTGTTTCTTCTGTTCATTTCAATCCAGTTAGAAAAACTAGGCCATTGTGACATTCACAACAATCTGGTGTCTTCACAGTATTTCAAAGGAAATCTTGTGTTTTATTGCAGTACCCATCTTAAAATCATCCTTTGTGGGCTGATTTGCTTATTCTCTTCTTAGGTTTATAGTAGACTGTCAAGAATCTTATGAATCAAAATACCAAGAATAAGGTCATTTGGGTGCCAATTGAAGGTCAAAATGATCACTCACAAAGATGCAGAAGCCCTAACATGTATACTGTGAGCAACAGCAAGAAGAGTGAGATTTGCTTCATAAGACAAATGGATGGCCTTTCATGGCAGCTGGTTCATATTTCAGTTCTATAAAGGTTCACAACACAAGCTACTGACTGAACTCATCAAACCCAAGAGATCCAGTGGATGAAACACATCTTTCCCTCCCACAGATCAACAGATAATTTTGAGTCATTGCTTTTGGATGCTTGTATAGGGTTTGTGATTTGCCCAAAGTCATTACTCAGGTAGGTGATCATGAGTAGTTCTAGAATTGTAGCTTTAGGCCAACTCTATGTCGTATAACCTCAGAGCTTCTCCCTGGTCTCATTTCGGGCATCTCCATGGAATCTAGAGTGTGTTCTTCCAAATAAAGTCAGGCCTCTGGTCCCTAAATGAAATTTGTGTACCAATGGCTTAGAGAAGACATTCTTCTTTATCTGTATCCAATTGTCTTTCTGCTCTTGAGCTCTACAGGCCTGCTTAGTCTGCCTAGTTCTTGTGAACAATTCCTCCTTTATCCGTACAGGCCTACTGTATATGAAAAGGGTTATAGATGCCATCAGGGAAGGCTTGAGAGATGATAAGATTCAGCACGCACCAGCTGGGGGCCAGGCTCTCTGCCAGACCATTTACATGGTACCTCATTTCATCCTGACTCTATCAATGATGCTCTTCTCATTTCCATTTTCCAAATATGCAAAATAGATATCTTGTTTTAAGTTAAAGAGTAAATAAGAAATTTAGGTTTTTAACTCTTTTCAGTCTATTTCCAGAAAACCACTTTTTTTGCACATTCTAATACTTGCCGGTCTTGAGAGTATTCTCCTGAAACAAAGTTCTTAGAATACTAATTACATCTAACACCACAACTAGCTTCTATTCTTATTAAAATTGATCATGTCAGCATCTCTCAAAGCTGGTAAGGACATGGCCTATTAGTACCCCTTTACCATAAAACCCTGCCCTCTTGAACCTTCTGCTCTGGCAGGCACACAGTAGAAATAAGGACTATGTAGAATACCTTTGCACAAATTGCCGGAGAACTTATAGATAAGGAGGTGTTAATTTCACTCTCAGATTAGACCACCACTGACTGTTAATATGAAGAGACAGAAGATTCTGCAAAACAGGAGAAACTATATGAATTCAGAGCTCTCTGGAAGGTTCAGACTGTTTTTTATTTTAACTCTTAAATATCAAACTCTCCACTAATACTCAAAAGGGATTTTATGAAAAATTTTTTCTCCAAAGGTGCAAGGAGCCATTCCTTGTCTAATCACCTGGGTTATCTTCACAGTCACCTGGATCTATGGTATATAAGTGGAGAAATTTAGGCTATCAGAGAAAAAAATATAAATGTCATACCTCATTTCGAGATCAGTAATTCATAGAAATAATAATTGGAGACATTTCTATTCAGAATATTTTTAAGAGAAACATCTGATAATATGTTGATTTTCTGTTTTCTGTTGACTGTTTACTAGCAGCTCCATGACTTTGCTATTCAGGAAACTCAGAATTGCAAAACACATTAGGGAAAATGTATTATTTTTAGTTATTAATTAAGAGTTTGAATAAAATAACTATTCCTTTTCTAAGTGGAAGGCTATTACAAACTTTGAAGTCAGAGGACAGAATATAAACTGTGGCTCCAATGCAGTTGGTTTCTAAGATGCTGTGAAGATCTTTGAACTTGTTCCTCTCTCCTGCAAAAAGCAGTGGATTTTCAATAACATATTTTCAAGAATAAAAGGTGTTGAGATATAAAATGCTTAGTCAACAAAGGTACTAAATGGCTCCTGGACTTGTCCCTGTCATGCCAAGGGACAAGAATCTGCAGGTGGAATTCCACTGAGCTTTCTCCTTCATTTACTACCTTGCAATAAGAGTTTTAATTGTTTCCTAAATTTTGTATTAGTCCTTTCCATTGAAATATATGATCCTAGCAACGTCCTTCAGAGCTAAAAATAATCGTTTTGAAGTTATTACCTGGTATAAAATAAAATAAGACAAAATTTTACTCCTGCCTTTTTAATAATTGATGATGTCTTGTTTAATTACTTCAAAGTTAAGTTTGTAAGAAACTTACAAGAAAGAAACATTGAAATACATTAATTTGGCCAGGAAAAGATTTTAGATTACAATACATTTTGTGTGGCTAACTTTTGTAATTTTCATAAGTTGTTCCTAAATGATGAGATGGGGGTCAATTTTAAGTTATGTGCATTCTTTATTTGTTACATATTGCTGGGCTTTATAAGTCTTTATTCCTTATGAATGGAGAACTAAATAGATCCCTATGTAGTGTTCCTTCTTGCAGTTGGCTGGGGTCATGAAAGCGCAGGGTCATCCTGATGTACTATACAAAATGAATACAAATTAGGTTCTCATCTCCAGTGTTCCACATGCTTCCTGCATTTTAACCAGTACTACATCATCAATATAGTTAGATATTATAATAGATTCCACTTGTGGTTTAAATAATGAGAATATCCAGGAACCTGTGATGAAAATATGGACAGAATTTTACCAGGTACTGTGCTCAGGGTTAGGTAGAATTTTCTATAGGATGCTCCTTCTATGAAAAACTCTTCTTTTTTCTTTTCTTCCCTCCCTATCTTCTCCTTCCTTCTCTCCCTGCCTCCTTCCTCTCCTTCCTTCCCTTTAGGTAAGGGGTCAACCAATATTTATAGTATACCCACTAAAAGCAAGGACCCAAGGATATGAGAAATCAATGAGTTTGTTATCTAGTAAAAATGTCCTTTTTTTTTTAAACTGTTGCTTCTAATTCATCCTGATGCATCTTAATTTACATATAAATACATGAATTGTAACTAAGCTATAAAACTTGGAATGCCTTAAAATACATTAATGTTCTGGAACCTAAATCAACCAATGCAATCTTCCATACATGATTGAAAGATTCATAGTTTAACCTTCAAAAAGACATAGAGAATGCAAGGTGTGCATCTGCAAATAGAAATTCATAGTCCTACTATCTTGACTAGAATTCTCTTAAACTTCCTAGTCTAAATCACATCATTTGCAGTGCTAATTATTTTTTATAGATTTTTTGGGAAAAGGCCATGGTTTAGTCATTGCTCTATTTCAGGAAAGATTCATATAAGGAAACTGTGTTATAAGGATTTGTGGACAGTTCCTTGGAGTTAATTTTCAAGGGCTATAGAAGGTACTTAAACTCCAAGACACAGAAAGGGTTTATAAATGATTGCCATAAGCTCTTTAGCTACTTAAGTTAAATAAGGTAGTGCTCCTTTGCCATTGAATGAATGGTGTGGAGAATTTGTGGGTCTGCTTAGAACTGTGGAGAAGTTCATTGTTTGAAGATTATGTTTTTGACATATCTCACTAGAACTCAGCCATCCATCTCATAAATGTTATTTAAGTGCATATAGTGTGCCAAGAACTGGACTTGGATCACCATGGAGACCATCAAATTCTAGTCTCATCTGTCAGAACTGAACATAAGTAAAGCTCAAGGAAAAAAATCAAGAAAGCCTGAGGCTCAGATAGACTGCCAATGGTCTACTTTTGAAGTTGCCTACCTGATCAAATTTTAAAATATATATTGATGATTGTCAAGGTTGCAGACACAAATTATTTTTATGCTTATACATGAACTTTCTTTTCTAAATAAGATATAATTGTAAATCTTTCACAAAAAGGTGTTTTTTTTTTTTTTTTTAATAATAAGCATGCACGGTATAGTAGAACATCTAATAAGGGCAGAATACTCTACAACTACCATGGTAAAGAAGCAAAGCTGTAAGCTCAGGCATGTTGTTCCCATGATCTTTTTAACTTTTGGACAGATGGTATTAATAAGTTGATAAACTTGTGACTGGAGTAACTGGAAGTTGGAAAATGGCAAGATTGAGATCTGCTCTATGATTCACATTATTCTAATCTTTTCATGGCCCAAAATGCATGTTTAATTTCAAAATACATAATAAAATTCATAATCAAAAAAGGCAGAAATCAGAGGCTATATAAAATATGTCTGTTGTGCTCTTGTCTCCTGAAATGTGTGCCCCTTCTGATACTGTACAAGCATAATTTAATATGTATACATTCATGGATCACTTAACAATGGGATGTGTTCAGAGAAATGGATCATCAAGTGATTTTGTTGTTGCATGAATGTCAGAGACTATACTTACACAGCTAGGAGAACTACAATGCCACTAAGCGATAAAATGTGTGAGACATCATTGACTGAAATATTACATGGCCTGTGACTAAATAAATGTCTATCTACATTAGATGGTTTGATTGAGATTTTAAAAATCAACTATTTAGTATCTCATAATATCATTCACACTCTTTCTTTTTATTGCCCCATGATTTCTAGTTAAGCATACAGGCAATTAAAGTCTTGATATCAGCTTTTTAAGGCAATTCAGTTTAATAGAAATTTCCAGAAAATGTGACCAAAGCTCCCACAAAAACACACCCACTTAGATATCAGCCTTGTTCAAACAGGTCTGTGAAATGGAGTCTGTTTTCTTTGATTTGCCCATTTCTCTGGGGAAAAAAATATATGTATATTGAAAGCAAACCACTGTATTTCGCAATCCCTAGTGCTTTTTAATTTTGTTTTTATTTTTTATCTGAACTTTATTTACAGGACAAAAGAACCCACTGGAGTGTGGATAACAGATTTTACTGGGTAGTGAGCTTAAGTGCAGTTCTGTAAAGCAGGTCATGAATGTTGACTTCAACCTTTGGTTTTCCTTGGTTTCGAGAAAGGCAGTTGGAACTGCCAACAGGTTCCAAGTCTTCCTCCTGCTGAAGAAGAGGCATAGGAGTTTGGTTTGATCTGTTTCCCTCCTTCTTACTTTGGTCTCCTCTTTGTCTCTTTTTCATGCTCTTATGAACTTCTTAGTGTTGGGGCCTCTTAGCTACTTACAGATTATTCACAGTTCTGGCTAACAGGATGAACATTTGCTTCAAGACAGTCTTTTTTGTTCAATTGGTTCTTTTTTGGAACATGTGGTCTCCATCTGGATGGTCCCCTTGCTAGATTACCTGGAATGCTGTGTCCTGGGCCTTGTTCAGAGACATCTGCCTCTTTTGCTATGGTTTTGGCCTTGGAATTCATTTCTTCTCTGCTGCTGTAGTGGATGGGGTTATTTGGACAGAAGAGTCACTGCCTTGCTCTGCTCTCCTAGAATCATAGAGAGATGTTCCCCATGTACCCTTCCACTAATCCACCACACACACCTGCACTGAAGTCTTCTTACTCTCTTGTAGCATCTTGAGCAGGGCAGAGAATTATCCTCTCTTCTGCTTTTCTCTCCTTTTCTCCTTGACTGTTCCTTGTCTTTCCTAATGTTCCTTCCTATTTTCCTACCTGCTTGCCCGCCTTCCCACCTTTTCTCCTTCCTTCCTTTTATTATATACCCATTTTTCTCGCTTTTATCATCTTTTTTTTAAAAACAATTCCTTTTTTATGCAGTAAAAACTAGATTCCCAATTTACAGAAAATTTCTATTTGCACACAAATGGAGGATTCATGAACAAAATGATTAATTGCTGCATTCTTTATAATCAAAAGTGATTGGAAGCACTTCAAATCTCCATCAATAGGGGGACAAATTGAATAAACTATGGCATGTCCAGAAAATAGGATACTATGCAACTGTAGAAATGAATCATGAAGCACTCTATATATTCGTTTGGAAATACCTTCAAGATATTTATTTAAGTAAAAAGAAAAGCAAGAACAGAAGATATGTATTTTATTTTTTCTTTGTGCAAAAAATTGGTGAAAGAATAAAGTTCTATTTTTTGCATTTTTATTGCTACTAGTGAACACTGTTTAATTTATGTTGGGAACTACTGTCGGTAGTCAGGGTCAAGTGGAATGAGGAAGAGTGAAATGAGTGATTTCATTGTTCTACCTTTTGCATTTATTAATTGTTAAAAATGTCACATAGTACCTATCAAAATTAAATATAATAATGTAAGACTCAAAAACAAGGTAGGATTCAGTTGAAAAAAATACTAACATAATGTGTGCTAAAATATAGAAGCAATTGACATGACTGGGGTATTTGTTCAAACTCATGAGTGCTTTTCTAAGTGTAAAAACTGTCTTTGGTTTGAATCAAATGTAATTATTTGATAGGAAGAAAGAAACTTTTGAATATTGGCAACTAACTTAATCTTTCTTTATCCCAAATTAAGGCATCAGAAATTTATCTCAAGGTTGGACTGAGCCATTATGCCCTTAAAGTTTTACTTCATTCCTCTTCTGTACTACAGAATTTTACTTAATGCATTTTCCTTTGCTACCTGGGTAGTGATATGAATGAGGTGTAGCAATTCAACTATTGAATCAGTTTTCCATCCAAGTTTTATATATATATATATATATATGTATGTATATATATATATATATATATATATATATATATATATGTATGTATGTATATATATATATATATATATATATATAGAGAGAGAGAGAGAGAGAGAGAGAGAGAGAGAGAGAGAGAAACTATAGAATAAGCCATCATAATCTACCACTGGGATTATAGTGGCCTTCTCCTGAAAAGTCATTCTGAATCCCAGTCCTCTTTTGTGTGTCTAATTTCCTCAGTGACACCCAGATTTATCTTTCTGCAATATAGTTGGAATCCTGTTGCTCCTGACTCTAAATGTATCCCATCTCTTTTCACTACTTATAAAGTAAATGTAGAGCCAACTCCTTGGTAAAGGATACCACTCAGTCCCAGTATCATCTACAGCTACTGATTGTTTCCACAAACACTCTGACTGATGCTTTCCCCAAATTGTGCTCCCCAATAGTCCTCCAAGGCTTTGCTAATGACTATTTGCAAAAGAAACTTCTCTACCTTCTATGCTATTTTACTACCTTTTAAGGTTCTACCCAAGTAACTCTTTTCTCCATGTCTATGATCTCTAACCATCCACACTTAATTGAGTTCTTGGTTTTTTTTTTTTTTTTCGTGTCTTTATTGCTATTATGAATTTGTTATGGTGTGTCTCAGATGTTTGTTTATGTGACTGTCTCCCTATTGACCAGTGAGCGCTTGGCAGTGGAGAGTAAGGTCTTGGTCACCCTCATACTCTCTCATGCTGAGCAGTGCTTGCTGTGTGTAGTTTTGTGCTTGGTAAATATGGACATATTCAGCAATGGTATTACTACTAACCTCCTTTTCTGTGTGGAAGGAAGGACTGTTATTAACAAGGTCTTGGAGTAGGGAAAGAAATGCCCTTTCCTGAGGAAATGAAAGTGTCATAGGGAAGACATTGGGTTTGAATGTATTCCAAGGTTCTCCTTGAGTGATTCCTTTGCTTCATCTTTGTGCTCATTTTGATAATGATTAAGGCAATGACACCAGTATGAATGAAGACTTTTTTGTTAATTACATCTCTAAAAAAAATCCTTTGTCCTTTCTGTTGTTTGAATTCCTGTATTAATATCCAATGGCAATTGTTCAGGCTACCTTTATACCATACATAAATTGAGTGTTCTTCAGACAAATAAACCTGAAAATTGTGAGGGGAGGAGAAATAAGATTTATTCCTTGTCTTAGTCTGTTTTCTGTTGCTAACAGCATAATACCATAGACTAGGTAAGTTATAAAGAAAAGAAGTGTATTCTTGCTCACAGTTTTGGTCTCATGTTGAGAACCTGCATATTGTAATGAGCTTCTTGCTGGTAGAGTCCAAGGTGGCACAGCGATCACATGGTAAGAGACAGGGAGCAATAGCCTGTCTCCTCTACTTAATATCTCTCTCTCTCTCTCTCTCTCTCTCTCTCTCTGTCTTTTTCTCTTATCAAATTACCAGTATTCAATCATAGGAGTTGTACCCTGATGAACCACCTAGTGCTAATCACCACACAAAGGCCCCTGCTCTTAACCCCGTAGTGAGATTATATTTCCATCCTATCACATACCTTACAGTAAGGATTAGATTTTAATGCAAGAACCATTGGGGGCAGGTGCACTTGAACCATATCCAAACCATAGCACTTTTCCTTCTTATTTCCTTCCTCCCTTTCCTCCTGTTACTGTTATTTAATATTATTAGCATTAACATTTTCCCTAATTTGCAAAATAGCCTACTAATTTAGCCTTGTATTTGTACCAATACTGCAAAATATTAAGTTATCACCTTGAAGTACATACTCACCATAAAATGAGAATTCTTTGATAGTCTGTGGATCCTATCTTTTGCACAGTTAGATTAAGTGACACTAGTCGGAGTGAATTTTACTCCATAGGATGTTTTAGTCATTAGATCTTTATCTTATCCAAGGACCAGGCTCCCTGTTTTGTAGCTCCTAAGTAATAGCTAGTACTTACATCTAACTCCTTGTCAACCTTTCAGTTCATCGAAATAAGTCAAAGAACCATGATTCATCACCTGAAAATGAGCCCAGGCAGAATGCTAGTAGAAGCGTTAGAGGACAAAGAAACGTCATCCTAGACCACAGACAATAATAACCTGTTGATATAAGAACAAGGGAAGTGCCCATTACCAAAGAGAGAAGAAATTAGCAGCAGTGAGCAGTGTGCTGCTCCCTCAGGTGAAACCTACTGTGGTCTGGTCTGTTACAATATCCTTAGGTCTTGCCACTGGCATTAAGAGGTGCCTGCCCTTCCCCTATCTTGACAGTGTCCTTCCACATGAACAATGTAGCACATTTAAATGGTGGACTAGTACTATAACATTTTTAGTTTATGACATATTGAAAAGTGAGCAAGATTTTTTTTTTAATGGAAACCAGAAATATATGACATGACTTAAATGGTGAAATGCAAAGTCTTTGAGAATGGCAAGATGGTGATTATCTGTGAGAAGTGATGGATCTGTTTTCTATCAATGTGAATAAACTACAGTGAATTTTAAAGTTTGTGGGGCTTGAAAAGGGAGCTATTTAATATTATACAATGCCTTTTCAATTCTTCCATTCCCACCATCCAATTCTTCCAAGAATCAGGGTTGGCCGGTCACTTTCCACAAATTCCCATGCAATTATAAGATGTCTTAAGAATTCTGGAATATGTTGTCCTTTCTCACAGCCTTCAAGTAAGTCTGACTCTCTTTTTCTGGGTCAGATCCCCAGAATATTACTCAGAGCACTTCTTACCTTTCTAATACTTGGTTCCACTTCAAATTCACAGTCATTTACATGATTATTTTTATTAGTCTTCCTTATTAATCCAAAAGCCTCATATAGCTGAGGACATTCTTCAACTCCTTATTGTAACATCAGTTCCTAGTACTATTGTGCACATAACACATGGAATAAATATTATTTTTAAATGGAAAGAGTGTCTAGATTTAAAAATAGTCAGTTTGGGCTATAGCATATAGTTTGAAATGTGCCTATTAAATGTATCCTTAATTACGATTTTATGATTTGTTCTATTTTCTGAATTTCAGATCAGTATCAATTCTTTATTCTAAAAATAAATATTGAGTGATATATATATATATATATATATATATATATATATATATATATACACACACACACATACATATATGATATACACATACATACATATCATAATGATTTGGTTTTGAATTCTATGACGTGTTCTTTTTCCCTTATAACTCATTCAAATATTTCTAATTTTTTTTTAAAGATAACTTATTTGGATTCAGGGAATAGCCACATCTACATTTGGATGTGAACCAAAATGAACCAATTAAAAGTGTAAGCATATGGACTTTAAGATGTATGTAGAATTCTCCAAAGCTCACAGTGTAATTAAAGTTTGGAAGGCAGGTGGCTGAGAGGTTCTAGTAATTTATTGTGTTGCTTTAAGATCAGAATCTAAAATTTAAAAATTATAGGGGATTTGTAGTTAGCATGAGTCCAATAGATACACAATGGAAGCTACAGAAAGAAGATTTATTTTAAAAAATTAGAATGAAACCAAGAGAAATAATCTTTTAGAAATTGGATAATACAGTGCATCTGAGAAAGTTGGATAAGGTTTAGAATAACACTTTCTGTCCCTCCCTTGGGTGGAGGCCACTCTTTGGTATTAACTAGGAAATTATCTTAGTGTTGTTTGAATCAATTCAAGAAAATGAAGTGTTTCAGGTTGTCATGCATTGAGGTAGGCATAGTAATCGAGCACAGACCCAGGATTTTATAGTGAACTGGTCTTCTACTCCCATTCAGTGGAATTTAAAATTTAAATTTTTAAAAAGAACTAAAGATGCCATAGATAGATCTAGAAAAATTGGGGGTACCTATTGTATTCACAGGATGCTTTAAAATTTTATTTATTCCTCAATATTTTCATTCAAATCTTTATGAAATTCACAGCCTACCTATAATAGTGCTAGATACATGATTGCTAGTGTAGACTCCCATATTATCCAACAATGTTTGAATAAAGCAAAAATTCAGAAACTGCAATGGTTGCTCATTAAAGACCCCCAAATATATGTTTGAATAGATCACTATATGGTATTTTGGTCTTCATACTACAAACACCTTTCTTCCTGATCCCCATGATCCTGTTTTCAGAGTGGGCGTTTGTTTACAGGTACTAGCCGTGAGTTTGCGATTCCAGCTATGTTTGTCACTCAACAGCTTCTGCATTCAGATACCCTGATCGTGGATACACTTTTGAATAAGTAATACTTAATAAGTAATATTTTAAACTAAACTGCTTTATCTAATTTATGAAATCATTTGGACTGGAAAGGCCCTACAGCGAAACACATAGCTCATCCCCTTTTCTAGAATAGTGGGATAGATTTTTATTGTCTATAAAAGACATGCTGGATGGGTATCTATTCTCAGCCTTCATTATCTCCAGTGATAGCAATTCCACAGCCTCCCTTGGCAGCCTTCCCTTTTGCTGAACTAGCCTTGCTTATTAATCCTATAATAATACCTTATGTTCTCTAAATATTGAAGCAGTGCTTAAGTTTCCCCTGCTAACTCATTCTTCCCTGCCCACCCTGTGAAATGCTTTTGGGGGCGGGGGAGTAATTATGTAAGCACATGGCACAAACTGATTTGTTGTACAGCCTCGTCCTGAGGCATTCCACAAGGGGCTTGTTAGGATGGACGTTGTCAGTCCATAGAAAATTAAGCTATTAAATCTGCAGCACCAGGGGTAGTGATTGAATTGTTTGTGCCACAGGGATGAAATTGCTTTGCAGTCGTATGAATTTAGCAGGCAGTTGTACTCTTCCCTTCTTGTATGCTTTAATGCTATTGTTAGATTAATTCAATGATTTAGGGGCTATTCTGGCATGCTTGGGCTGGTATTGGCACAAGGACACTGATTGCAACTCTCCTAGGAGGGCGTGGTCCATGAATTGTCCTAGAGATAGAATTGATAATGGAGATTGGATAAGGAACATCCTCTTCCAGTCTGTACTACCTGGTGCTGGCACTGAACCTATATTTCTGAATCTCTTTTCCGTTTGTATGTGCCTATCCCAGCTTCTGGATGCTTTGCTTGTCCTGACTAGTGCTTATGATGTTCTTTGGAGGACTGCCCATGACAGCTGCAGAGCTGTGGTGCCTGGAGTTCATGTCCCCCCCCTCCCCCGCCCACCACCCCCGGTATGTATGAAATCCCAGCTCCCTTGCCTCAAGTTGAGACAAACTCTAGCATCTAACTCACAGCCTGTAATTCCTCGGCAGGGGTCTAACTGAAGTTCCCCTTCATAGTTCCTTGCTTGAAAAAGTACTTTCTCTTGGTTTCTTTCCTTTTTAATGCTTATTTTCCTCCACCTTTCTTACCAGTATATTCTAGAAGCACTTGCATAAATTTTGCCTATGAAGGCTTATCTCAGGCTTTGCTTCTTGGGAACCAAACTCAAGACATCATTCCTTATTCTGTGACCCATCTAAAATCTGACAATTAGATCCTTCAACTTCCCATGTTTAAAGTGGCTTGGTTTCTGCAAAACAACAACAACAAAAATAAATTATTATATTTTTGTCATGTAAATACATGAGCTAGTACCCATGGAAATCACAGGTTTTGTTCTAGGATTGTCTGAGGCTTGTCTATAATATCACTCAAAGTTTTCTGAGCTTGCAAAACTTACTTGGTATTTAAACCAAGAACAGATCCCTTTGCCCCTGGAGTTTTCCTCCCATGCTGTATCATTCCTATAATCCTTTTGAAAGTGGTTTGCCCATCTACTAGAATACTGCCTCTGGTTACAGAATTTACCTCTCTAACTGGACAGTGGATTCTTTAGAGGATACCTGGCCATAAGAAACCCTGTCAGGCAACTTGCATGGTGTCTGCCACTCCGAAGCTGCCCAAGAGTTATGTGCTGCCTTCTTTTAATCAAAGGATTTCAGTGTCTCCATGCTGGTAGCAAAACAGTCCTTAGGGCTGATTCACTTTGATTAGCCATTTTTGTTTGTTTATTCAGCTCAGCTCCCAAACCACTGTCTGATTTATCTCTTTGAAGCCCAATAAATTCTACATCCCCAGTGCAGTAGATATTCGAGAATCAGAATAATCAAGGAGCAACGGGAAGGCATGAAGTGATGTACTTGGGGACAAAATAACAAGAAACAACCATAATCATTCTCTCACACCTTTTATTCTTTCCCAGGGTTTTTATCCACAAATGATATATCTATTTTTTAGTCCTTCCTATCTCTGTGTGTATGCCTTCCTCAAATTCTCTAGGGATACAGCTGCTTTGTCTTAGAAGTGAATCCCTTTTCAAGAATGAAAGCTGACCTGAATGTAATGGGCATTAGCTGAGGACATCAAGGACAACTTGCTTGTTCATGAATGTTCCAGAAGCTATGGGTGAAATGTAGATCAGCATGTTCATTGTAATGTTGATGTCTCCTTCCATTCTAAATTCTTTAAGTGAATACCTGAAACCTCCAGTCACACAGTCTCTTTCCAAGGGTGCCTTGCACACAGTTTGGTACTCCAAAAGTGTTTTCAAATTATTTGGCGCTTTATTTCCTGTGAGCACACACACACACAAAAAGCAATTGACAAAAGTCCTGTCCCAAATACATAATTGATAATATTATAAAATAAATAAGAAAATTCCATTTATGTTGCATGTTCCTATAATCATTAGCAGGCCCACTTTGAAATGAGAATTCAATGTATAATTAAATAATGACATTGTTCTAGATGACTTCATACTCTTGTAGTAGACAAGCAAATAATATACTGGTTATTATATTATCAGCTACTATCTTAAGCAGAGGAATTTCATTAATAGGAAATAAATAATTGAAAATTTTTAGTTACAGGAGAACTTAAAACTTATCTGGTAACCGCGCATTTTTTATTTGATTGCTGTCTTACTAAATTTGTATATTTGTGCTAGTACGCAGTAATATTTACATATGTAAATTTTGTATCAGAAAGGAGTTAGGAAAAAAGATTTTGGCACACTCTAAAACTAATACTTCATTCATCCTCAAATCAGTTGTCAGTTCTTTCTATAGCACGATCCAGCTTGGTGCATAGTTTCCCTGACTTTTATTGCCAGAGGTGACACAGTAATTGTTTGCATCCAAGATTCTCTTGGGGTTTTAGGCCTCAGTAGAAAGCAGTGGTGCTTGTGTTCAGTGCCAGCACATGGGACAATCACTGTGGGGAAGGTGACTTTAATACATCAGTGGGCTTCAGATTGTGTGTGTGTGAGTGTGTGTGTATTGTGCTGCATTAAGCCATTCTTTGTAATCATGAGACTATGTTGAAGGAAACATTTTTTAAAAAGCTGCTTCAAATCTACTGGACAATTTAACTTCAAAATTGAAGTGAAGTTACCGTGAAGGTAATTTTTAGCATTGCCCCTGTTCCCAGTTAATAGTGTCCTCTTACAACAGTGTGGGTGCGGCTTGAAATGTTCACCCAAGTGTTGCTCGTGACTAGGATTTGTTTCTAGTGCATAGTTCTTGGATGAGAACAGGGATTCAAAGTTGCCTTGTTATTTCTGTATGATTAGGCTACGGTTTTTTACTTAACTGATGGTTCTTTATATGATAGCCTGTTGACTGTATTTACTTTGTTTTTATGAGGAAAACTCCCCACAACTCAGGAGAGCAAGGAAGTATAGTAAAACAGAATGATTCAGTGATTAGCACGTGTGTGATTAGACAGACTGGATTTGTATCCAGCCCCACAACCATAAACAAGGTGTGTGACTATGTTTTATTCTCAGTGGAGATTATATAGTGAGACTATATGAGTTGATGTGAAGATGAAAATAAAGATGATTATGTTCAAAGTGCTTAGTATAATATCCAAAACCCAAAAAAGCCTTCCTTTATAATGGTTAATAATATTGATAGTAAGTAAGAGCTATTACATTAACCTTTTATTTTTATTTCATAGAATTACTATCTAGGCTTTTCATAATTCCTGTTTATAATACACATATAGGTTAATGTTTTCAGTTCATTCCAAGACTGAGGTATCCTTAAGAATATAAAATATTAGGAGGCTGGTCCACTTGGATTTCTTTTCCTAATTTTAATTAAATTTTTACTTAAGTCATTTTTATATTATTTTATACTTTGCTTTTTTTTTTCCTGTCACACAAGAAGGTCCTTAAAGACAATCATGTCTATATATGTCTACAAAATAATGTTCTGCTTAATATATATTCTTGTAGCTATAAAGCAGCAGATGATAAATCAAAAACTAATATTTCCAAGTAGCTCAAAAAATAAAAGTCTGTGGCAGATTAAATATGGACTAAATGAGGCTTATGGATGATTTGTTCTAATTAGATATAAGGTAAATGTTCCTGCAATTGTGACTTTTATTAAAGTCAGAACATGTGGTAGTTCAGGCTTTCCTACATTGCCCTTTAAAGAATCATTTGAAAATATTTTGGGTCTGCTGTTGCTGAGACAATATGGCTTGGCAGCGTATTGGTAACTTAATAAGCTCACCACATTTGTCATGCAGAAACTGTTCTTTATATGCAAAGCTGTCAGACAGATTGAGTATATAATTCTTCTTCGCATGAAATAATATGATAAAACTCCAGTATCGAATTGAACGCTGTACTAGTGTTTGGAATCCTTCATGCATAGGTTGGAATTGTTTTACAATGGAAGCATTGTTTGATGACAAATACTCTTTCCTTAACATCCATCCGTTAGGATTTAATAGCAGACATTATCCTCCTCCATGTAGGTCTGCCTTTTTTTGCTGTTAACATACTAGAAAATGAAGCCTACTTCACAGTTGTGTTTGACATTTTGTTTAAAAAAAAATAAATTTAATGGTTAACTGCTACTATTAGACTCCACCATCGGGGTTGTAGATGCTTTCATTCTTTCTACAAAAGCTTTATTTGTCATATTTTACCAGGTTTGTGATAGAGCAGGCAATATTGACCTCCTTTTGGGTTTTGATCCCATCTCCAAAGAGAATGCTTCTTAATCTAATATTTATAGTGTCAGGTTATCCCAGAAGAGAAGAACATGTGAAATGAGGCCTCATCACGCATGGTGGCACCCGCAGTAGACAAATGGGTTAGCAGAAATGGAAGATATAGCTCACACAGCAAATTCTAGAAGGTCAGCATTTGTATTTTTCTCAGTGGTGGACATCCTCAAGGAACTGGCCCACCCATGTCAGTTTCAGGGGGCTAAAAGGGAAAGAAATCACTTCAAATACGCACACAGCAAATGCGCTTAAAGCAGCCCTTTGCCAAGCAAGTTCCTGTTACAGAGGTGGCCTGGTGCCAAAGCTCTTCCAAGCACTCCACCGCTACTTCATGTATTTGGTATGTGGGAGAAGCTCGTAACTCTGGGGCTGCCCATTGTACAATGTCTGTCACGTCTGAAGTGTGAGCATTCCAAAGCCTCACAACCACCCCACTGAGAACCCTACAGGGAGGGCAGGGACAGGGTTTAGGCTGAACAGGAAGGGACCAAAAAAGTGCATTTGTGAAATTTGTCCAGTTCTCTCTCTTCCCTCCCTCCCACTTTCCCTCCTTTCCTCTGAACCCTCTCTTCCTCCTCCCTCCCTTCTCTTTCATTTTGTTTTCTAATAGTTTTATTTTCAAAGGACGATCTGTTCTAAATGTATTAAAAATTATTATAAAATATTCATGAAGACTTTTAGGTCCGGACTGGGCAAACCTTCATTTTTCAGCTGGTCAGATTTTCCGGTTTTTCTTAACAATGGAAAATGAAATCTTTCTCATCCCCTAACTTCACAGCAAAGCCTCCATCTGGAATGAATTCGGCATCTTTAACAAATATGCATTCCCTATTCAAAAACCATCTAAAAATAGTGCTTCAACAAGTAAGAGAAAAATATTTTGACATTTTCCTTGTGTTTTGTGTGGCAAGCACAGTTTGAAACAGGCTTCCTGTTAATTTTCACAGGCCTAAGAGGCGATGTACTTTTGTGTGCAACTACAATGTATTTTACTCTGAGATGCTTTCTGATCTCAAATATAAAAATATAATACAGCAGTTGTGTTTGTCAGAAAGGTACAACTGTTACCACCATCAGCCTTCACCCAGACTCAGACACAAGTATTTCAAGTTAAATGATCAATCCCAGTCTGCTGACATCTGAAATACTGGGTTTTCTTAACTTTTCTTGTGAAGGTGTGTTCACAGCTTCTACCAGAAAGGATACCAGTGGCAGTGACTTTAGTATCAATTGAAGAACCATGCCATACTAACCAGCTATGTATTAGGCATCATGAAAGGGTTACCCATATAGTACATAGGATATACATGCTTATACTTGGTGTGTGTGTGTGTGTGTGTGTGTGTGTGTGTGTATACACACACATATATGTATATCTTGTCATTTAACTCTACAAAGAAATGATTAGTAATTCTATGATCAGAAAACTGAAGCTCAGAAAGTTTAGTGAACTGCCAAAGTTAACCTGGTGAATTAAAGACTAGCAAAAATATTCAAGTCGAGGCCTTACACTATCTCCTTTGCCTTCATGTTCCTAAAAAGTGACAACATATTGACCCCTTTGGTCAAATCCATATCTAAATAATTTGAAAGAAATTAAGCTCAAATCCTGTGTATCCTCTCCATCTTCCTAATTTTCTAACAGTCTTGGATGTTTTAAAGTATAGAGTTGTAGCAAACTTGAAACAGTGTTTTAATAACATTATAATTTCAGTTTCACTTTTTTTTAAAGAAGAAGTGATTAAAGAAAATACTACAATTTAAAATTGGTGGATATTTATAGGTACTTATTAATGAAAATATTGCTATCACAGCATTGATTTTTACCAAGCATTATATTGTCCTAGGTGTTTTTAATATACAATGTTGAAAATTTTTCCGCTAAACCGGGCATGGTGGGGCACACTTGTAATCCCAGACTGAGGAGGCTGAGGCAGGAGGATCATGAGTTGAAGGGGCCAGCCTTAACAATTTAGCGAGACCCTTGACAAAATAAAAAAATAAAAAAGGGCTGGGGTTATAGTTCGGTGTAGAGTACCTATGGTTCAATATTAATAATAATAATAATACTTATTATTTCTCTGTCAATCAAAATGATTTCTCCTATAATAGAATACTACCTATATGGCCCAAGTGAGCTGTAAGATTTAGGAATACTCTAGGGAAAGTTATATTTCACATTCACATGAAATTCCTAATATTATATGAAATGGCACAGAACTAAGATTTGATATAATGGTAGAGCCATCCTGTAAGCACAAATGTGAAACAATTCACAAACCTGCTTATCTCTACTAATACTTAGAATTCCTAGGCACATAGTTAAAGTACATAGTTGGCAAGGTTGATCTTTCCAAATTACATTGTTGTGCAACATGGTATCGGGAAATTGTATTTTAGATTTGGAAAACCACCCCATTGACTGTCTGATAACCTATGTTAGTACAAATGGAAGAGACATGCGGCTTCTAGTCTAGCCTCCCCATTTTTAAGATGAGAAGACAGAGGCTCAACATTATCAAGTGAAATTGATATTGAGATCTACACCCAGTTCATGATAGAAAGCTCTGGAAATAAAACCTTCATGTGCTTGATCTGTGAGTTTTCTTCTGCATTGTGACTGGCTCTCTTTAAGCTCTTTTGAATAAGCTTCACATCTATTTTGTCTTTGATTTGCATTCATTTTTATGTGCTAGCTATAAAATATCAATTCTAGCATCTTGGTTATCATAAATGAGGCTTAGAATGTATTTTATATTTCATCTGTGAGTTATATAACAGCAAATAAAATGTTTCATACTTTACAAGTTGACGTCAACTGAGGCACACACACGCAAAAAAGAGAATAATTGGCTTGCCTTCAGCCCAACAATTCTTTCTCTTGTAAACTATACAATAGAATCTCCCATGTAAAGGTTTAGAACAATGATCCTCGAAGTGTGGTCCCTGGACCAGAAGCTTTAGTAAGCAGCATCTGGGAACTTGAAGTAATGCAAGTTCTCTGATTCCTACTCAGAATTACTGAATCAGAAATTTGCTGGTGGGGTCCAGCAATCTGTGTTTTAAAAACTTTTCAGACGACTCTAGTGAAGCTAACATATAAGAGCTACTAGTCTGCTGATTTGGCCTATACTGGTCTCATTTGTTTCCTGCTTCCTTTCCTTCCTTTCTTCCTCATTTTATTTTTCCTAATAATTTAATACTTCCTAAATACATCTTTTTTCCCATAAATACTTTAGTTTCTGAATCTTTGTATACTGCTTTTTAAATATGTAGTTATTAAGCTACTACTATATCCTATTCTGGACTTTTAAAAAACCAAATGGATACCCTTTGTGGATGAGTGGACCAACATCATCAACTCTGATCAGACTCTTGGTGGGTGTTTCAAATGATCACCTCTCTTGTTGGTCCCTACTGTATTTTCCACTAATTAGCATCTCTGTTGGCACACCCCACTGAGACATGAGCCATTATAAACCAGAAGACCACACACTCCTCTCCCTCTTGTTTCCTCTCACTATTCCCGTGATACCTCCTGGGTAGGATGATGGAAAAAATGGGTTGGCTGGGGAACCCTGCCTTCTCTATGGCCCAGGCCATAATTCTTCTAGAGATAAGGAGGGAAGCCTAATTCTTCAAGCTCTAGGTTTACATTCCCTTTTCACCAATACTAAATTTACTTCATTATCCTTGTCTGACTGAAGAAAGACCAAGACAAATGACATTTACAAATGAAAAAAATCTGGAGGGCAAGAGCTTTGGAGTATGTATACTAAGTATAATAAGAAGTCAGTTGTTCTCTCTGCCAGTGTTTTGTGTGCTGGTATGAGCACCAGGAAGTGGCTGCAGGTCCTCGCAGATGGGGAATTTCTGATCTGAATTTCTGATCTTTTGTTGTCCAAAAATGGCTGGAAAGTACTCTGTTGCAGAGTCATTAATCATGATTATTAAGCAAGGGAATAGGAAAGCTTCATGGCTCTTATTTAACTCCTAACAGCACTGCACACTGGATAAACTTCAATGCGTCTGTTCACTTTTTTTTTTCCCCAAAAAAAGAGCAAATTGATGTTGTCAGGAAAATCATATATTTCTAGCAAGGGGACGGTGATATTAAAAAAAGCAATTGCCTCAGAAGTACAATGCCAAGATATCTGGTAGGAACTGAGATCAAAAATAATATTACTGACAAATATCAGATGTCATAAATTTCTCTAATAGAAAGGAAATTTTTGAATAAATTAGAGGAATATCTGAAGTAGAAATGCCTTGAGAAGAGATAAATAATTGCCTTAAAAATCACAAGATGTTATGAATTCTGTGTTGGATTATGTGAAGCAACACATTTTGTTGGCTACAGGTCATAGGGAAATGAGCAATAGTGTCCTCTGCACCTGAGAAGATGATGTCAAGGCCAAAATAGTGTGAAAATGATGATCTGAGACCAGACACAAACACTACCTTGCACTTTTGCTGAGGAACCATCTCTGTTGATTGATTTCTTCTGTTAAACAGTGTTTCTCCTATGATGGGGCCAATGCTAGATCAAAGAAATGTCAAACATACCTAGGCAGAGGTTTCAATAGCATTTGTCTATTTTCTCCCAGGACTGGCTACATAATTTGTGAAGTATGAAGCTGAATGCCAAATGATAATGTAAAGTGCTTGTTTAATAATACATTAAAAATTTCAAGATGGTGGCACTACAGAATTAAACCTAGAATGGAGTTCTAAGTGAGGAGCCCTGGGCACAGGTCTCATGCTCTTGAAGGTGGTTCTGTTTTCTTGCTACTTTATGGAAGTTTTTTTCTCACCCTTGTTATTTTATTTTTTTATCCAGTACACATCACCATGGTGTGCTAATGACAGAGAGTAAACTATAAAGTCTGATTTTGACATTGTATGTGAAAGTTCTCTTTTGACTTGATGGAGGATTTTGAGAATTGAGGAATAGTTTCCCTAGTAGCCAAATAAACTGAAAGTTTAATGTGTCTCAGAATCATATCATGTTCTTCATAGCATTAGTTCCAAGTTTGTATTATTAAGATTTGGCAAAGTGCCAAATCTTTCCTTATGTTCTAAAGTCATATGTCCTTAGAAAAGAAGAATGCCTTTTGCCTGAATACATATAGCAAAAACAAAGCTGGTCTTAGTGTAAAATCTTTTAAAACCAATTCTACTTTTTAGGAGATGTCAAATATCTCAATTTCCTCCATGTGTTTTCTTTCTTGGCTTGACAAGATAATTATATCATAGTGTTTTGGAATCATAACAGAAACAGTAGCAAATGGAGTACATTTAATACTGTCTATCACCCCTTCACATTATATAAACACACACATATGTATATGTACATATATCCTTTGTTGAAAAATGTTTAGAATAACTTAGTTCTTGTTTGAATAGATAAAAGGCATCCTTACTTGATACTTTTAAATTTATACTAATTTAATTTAAAGCTTTAAAATATATTATTCTATTTATTTAAACATGTGTGCTATCATTGTCAGAAACTCCATATCACTCTTGTAGTGAATAGAAGAGTTACCGAATAGCAACAACTATATATAGAATTATGTATATGTAACTATACATATATATGTATATATACATACACACAGATGTTTATACACATACATACACACACAAATACATATATATGAAGATATGTGTGTCTATCTGTATATGCATATATGTGGAGATAGATATAAAAATGTATACATTAAATACACATATATAAATTGCTGTTATACAAATACATATATAAAGTAAACAAATAAGCACCAAGATCTTTATTTTTTAATGCACAGAATTAAACTGATAACTAGTAAGCATAAAAAGAATAGGTAAATGAATTAAGTCATTTCATATGTTTTTTTCATTTGAATATCAGCAGCTCTGTGAAGGAGACATTATCACCATTCTTCAGAAAAAGAGATTCCAGGAAGTTCAATTATCATGCCCATTGTCACACACTGGAGGGTTCAAACACTGGTCTGCAACAATTCTAAAATATATTCTCTTTTCATTATCCTGCTGTCCGAGCAAAACATTTTTAAATGTTCTCAGTGTCTTATTCTATTATCTCTTTTAATCTCTACTCTTATATTCCATCGGTCATGTAATAGTCATGTAATAACTGCTCAGATTGACCAACCAGGTATCAGAACTCAAGGAAGTGAGGTGAGTTGTCTTGTCAGTTTCTAGAAGCTGCCCTGTTTCTGTGTTGCCCTAATGTGCCGGCTCTGGGTTCTTGCCATCTGTTCTTTAGTCTTTCTTCCTCTTACTACTATTAACTAGCAACATACATTTTTCTTCATTAGTTTGTAATTCTTGTAAGAGTCTGTGCCAGTTGCGCATGTGTGAGACTCACCCAACATCTACAAAAATAATTCCTCTCAAACAAGGAAGGAAACAGACTTTGGTCATTCTCATTTTGAGAATGTAGAACGGAGCTCTTCGTTGTAGGGACCATGCCAAACACTGTTAATTGGATTTCACTTAACTGGATTAAAGCCAAAAATGCACATTTTCTCTTGCCTCTGTAATCTCACTCCTCTTCCTTAAGTTTCATTAACCATCTTGTGTTAGGTACTACTGCATCCCTGGGGATACAACTGGGATTGCTGGGGAAAGTAAGCTACAATTCCCCTTTTAACCAGAAGATATATTTTCACAGTGATAATATGAAATATATCAAGAAGAAATTGTGCTTATCTCGTTATTTCAAGGAATGGGGTCTTCAGATATAAAGAGAAAATAGATGCTTTGTTTCCTTACTAAATTGCTTAGTGTATCATCTACAGAGATTTTCGACCTAGTTCTTTCTACCATTACACGTATTCCGAAGAGATGACCAATCCTAAAATCAACTTTGGAGTCAATTTCAAATGGACAAAATATGGTGACTCTTTTAATTGGCTTGAGTGTATTTTTAGCTGGTGGCCTTTTTGAATATGGAATACACTAAAAATTAATTTAACTACACCTTGCTTATTGCTATTTGCTATTATGGGTACTTATTTGCATAAGATATTGAAAGCTTAGACTCACTGGAAAAACGACCTTTTAAAGAATTATTTTAAGAATTACAATACAACCGGGTGCAGTGGTGCATGCCTGTAATCCTAGGATTGCGAGTTCAAAGCCAGCCTCAGCAAAAGCGAGGCACTAAGCAACTCAGTGAGACCCTGTCTCTAAATAAAATACAAAATAGGGCTGGGGATGTGGCTCAGTAGTTGAGTACCCCTGAGTTCAACTCCTGGTACCCAAAAGAAAAAAGAAAAGAATCACGATACAATAAATAGCTAATTTAGAATTTGTGTCATGAAACCAATAGATAATGTAGCATAGCATAGCTGTATACATGAGATGTTACCACATGGTTAGGAATTTATTTTTAGAATTGTCAAAAATCTAATTACCTTGAATATTATATTCCATACCTATTTTGACCAATTATTTAGTCAGGTAAATGTACGTTAAAATCCATATATTGTTTTTTAATCAAACAAGTTTTCCAAAGATTGTACAAATGGTTGATGCATTTGAACAAGATTTGGAGAACACCCCCCACCCATCCTTTCTCACTGTAATATTCAGATTCTGAGTTTGTAAGATAAAGAGCATATTCAAAAGACAATTCGTAATTTTTGTTGGACTAACAACTTGCTGGTGGAGAAATTGGCTTACTGACTTCTGTTTGAAACTGAAATTCTAATCAGATCAATGTTATATAATTAAGTTATTTTTTAAAAATTTTCTACTTTTCAGGAATGGGGATGGATTCCAGAGGCTCTTTACCACTGAACCACAAACTCAGCCATTTTTATTTTTTATTTTGAGAAAGGGTGTTTCTAAATTTCCCAGGCTAGTTTTGAACTTGCAGTCCTCCTGCCTCAGCCTCCCTAGTCACTGGGACTACTGACATGTTCCATGGCATCCAGCTAAGCTATTGTAAAAGTTGGGATATTTGGAAACACTTTTAGTGCAACTAATTTCTTATGCAATTGTTATTCAGTAGAACGATTTCTGAAATTGTCAAAAGTTTGTTTCTGTATAAATAACTTGATTTAGTAATATATTTGCATGTGTTTTTGATCTACTGAAATAATATATGTAAAAACAATCTAAGAACAGGCATACATGACTCCAGTGGAGGTTCTGATTTCTGATCTCAATGAACTGCCTTTTGGGAATGTTTCATAATAATTAGTATGTACATAAGTGATGCTCTATGAAGGCTTTGTTTTCTTTCTTAAGATGTAGCCAAACATCCAAGGAAATCCTGTTTTCTATTTTATTCATTTCGACACTGATAAAATGTTACTAAGTCTAAATAAACCACCTTGATTGACAAGGAAGAACAATATAGTTTAATATACTACATGTTTTAGTCTGAATAAATATTTGTAGAAACTTTCAAAGAAATTTTGCTACTTGAAAAAAAATAATTTACATATCTGATTAAGATATAATAGTTTCTCTTAAGTAGATGGCTAATATTTTTCTCTTACTTATGAAAAAGTTTTTCTTTGGAATGTAATAACAAATCCCAGAAAAAAACATCCTTAACTTCAAAGTTGGAATATGATGTTCCCCTGACTGAAATACTTGTTTTGGTAGGAATGTTGGTGAATTGAAAGCAGCAGGGAATCTTGATTCTAATTCATTGCCTTCCAAAGTACCTCCTACATTTCTGTGGGACTGCAAATTGGTGCAGCCAATATGGAAAGCAATATGGAGAATCCTTAGAAAACTGGGAATGGAACCACCATTTAACCTAGCCATCCCACTCCTTGATCTATACCCAAAGGACTTAAAAACAGCATACTACAGGGACACCACATCAATGTTTATAGTAACAGAATTTACAATAGCTAAACTGTGGAACCAAACTAGATGCCCTTCAGTAGATGAGTGGATAAAGAAAATGTGGTGTATATACAGAATGGATCCATTGTTTATCTTGCTTACCACAGTAATGTACTGAAGTCATTATGGTAGTGTTTCCACTTTAAAGTTAAGGGCATGGTCTCTGCAGTCTAGAGACTTACCTGATTTCTTTCTTAAGTCTGTGTTATCACCTATACTGACCCAAGACTGAAGAAATCACTTTTCCCTATATTCCTCCTCTCCCCGCTTCCCTTTCTAGTTCTTCTTTCAAAGGGAAGAAATGAACCCCCAGATGAATAAAGGAGAGCCTTTTTCTGTCATTTTATTCTTCTATTTGAAATGAACCTGCAGACCAGGTACTGTGATAGGCACCACAGTGTGCTGACCAGTTTTGAATGCTGATGGTATCATGTTGTCTCTGAAACTATCTAACAATCCCTTGGTTCCTGGAAAGTAGAGCAGACATTATCTTTTAAAAACTTATATTTCTCTTAATTAAACAAGGGCAAAGTGAAATCACGTCCTTGGTTCTGCTTCAGTTCACCAGTTCTGAATCTTCTTTGGGGAATTGCTGGTAGAGAGCAAGTTCCCAATCATCGCTGCTATTTTTAGTTTCGCGAGATGGCTCTTGTGTCTATAAATGTTATTCCCTTTGTTGAGGCTAATGTCTTAAATGCAGTCCAAAATCAATTAGCTCTTATGTGCAACACGACCGCCCATTAGAAAGGTGACTGTTGGCTTTTGTGTATCCTTATCTTTATTTGGCACTTAGACCACAAAGCAAGAAATTGAAACAGTTCCTGGTGTTTCTCTGGGAGTAATTTAAGCCAACAAATTTCATGTCCATGTTTCCCTATTTCTTTTCCCCACAAAAAAAGGATGACTTACATTTTTTAACATTTCATCACAGAAGAAATTAAGACAGATCCTCTTATAATTTATCCGTAAGGGTCTTCTCCATCAAGAGAGCATAGTAAAAGACTGTCATCTCTCACTCCTCACCTAGCACCTACTGATTTCTCTGTAGGAACTTAAAGCCCATCAAGATGCCAGATTCTTAATTACCAAGTGTCCAATTTCAAGCCATCCTACTAACGCCCATCTATCCAACTGTGATGGCAGCAGTATTTGTCTTGTTAAAGACCCTGAAGTTTAAATTACTGCTGCACTGTTTTCCTTCAAGGCTCACTTGTTAGTTATGGTGGGAGTGAGCTATTGACTGGGGTCTTCTCATTCATTTAGACTTCCTTTATTATTTTAAATGATCCCAGGAGCTATAGCCAGCAAGTTGCATTCCTTGTTCAATGAATTCTACCTGATAGTTCTGTCTGTAATTTTCGTTGGGAAGAGAACAGAAAATCCAAGAAGGAATAAATCATGTCGTGAAAACTCATGACTTTGTCTACTCCTGTCACAGAAATGCATAGATTTCAATTTTCTGGACTGGGGAATCATTGAGGGGAGCAGAAGTCCTGTATTCTAGTAGTTTTGAAGAAGGAATGTTTATTTTTCTCTCTCTTTGGGTCTCATTTTTTTTCTTGCTCTAGGCTGTGCTTTCTCCAAAACCTAGATTTCCCCCATTGTTTTTATGGGGATTCCTCTGAAGGACATAAAACGCCTCTCTCCATGGGAAGCCCATTCACTGGAGACAGCTCTTTCCATCTGTTTCATTCGCCCTGCATGTGGCTTTCTCATCCAAATGTAAAGTTTTCTGAGCCCCAATGCAGCTCACTTGAGTCTCCCTAAAAATGTGCGCTATCAGGCTTACGCAAGCATGTGATGTTTGAAGGAACAGGCTGATAAACCGTGACCAGAGGAGGCCATTAAGGAAACAGGTTTGATTGAAGTCCTGACACTGATGTTGACAGCATAATTAAAATGATTAATTTAGAGTAAGAGAAGTGTTTCAAACTAATTAGAAAAATGGTTTGGTCATACCCCCAGACTGTACATGTGGCCCAGGGACACCAACTTTTTGATGGAGAGAAAGAAGAAGTGAACATCTTTGTGAGAACTGTGTCATTCTTCTTTGGAAAGGTTACTGCAAAGTTAAAAACCACAAGTTATTTTTATGTGGGTCGTTTCTCTGTGAGACTTTGAGCCCATTATCCCAGCCCTTTTTGCCACATTGCTCTCTGGGTTTAGGGGGGTACAGCCATGTTCAATAAGCAAGGATATTTCACATACCCAGAGATGGCACATATAAATATAAATTAATTCTCAATCCAAATGACTATTTACTCACTTGTTGCTAGAGAGAAAACTAGTTTACAAAACCCTGCAAATGACTTAGCATATACTGAGGGCTCAGGGTTTTATGTTTGTGCCAAGGCAGCTCAAAGGATGCTTTCGAGTATGGCGAAATGAGAGGAATGGACAGTTTTACTTCCAGTTTATGCCTTCTTTTTGTTCATTTCTGTTGTGTTGTGAATTCCAGGAAGGGCAATTAAATCTTACAAGTTCATAACTCGGGAATTATCATGGGCCAATCAGTTTGCAAATTATTAATAAGTACCATTAAGGGTATGCTTCAGGCTTCTGCATATACAACTTAGTTAAGGCATTTCCTAGCTTCTGTTAAAGTCAATGTGTGACATGGTGAGATCTGAGCCCTTCCCGCACAAAGAAAATATCCCCTAAAAGAATTCCTTTGGCTTGCAAGCATAACATTTCAATAGCTGTTGACAAGGACTTTCTAACTAAAAGTGATATGAAAAACAAGTTCTTGCCAGATTTGAGGTTTTCCTTCTATTTGTGTTCCCTAAAGCCTGATGGTGGGTTTTCAGTTAATGCCTTCAGCTACATGAAAAAGGAGTTGCACCAAGAATGTCGGGAATTCCTTTGGTGCCCAAAAGGAAATATGAGGACTCTGGGGGGATGACGAGAGAGAGGAAAAATAGGGAAGCTGTAAACACCATTGCCAATTCCTGCAATTTATTTCATTTTCTTTTCGATGTAAGATCTGAAATGGTTTAAATGAAATTTTAAAAACCCTCATGTTAACTTTCTAGTAGTTTGAAGATGGACGTAAATCAGAATTCTTCCAGTGACACATAAACATGTGTAGGTAAATGCACTATTGGTAAGAATTATAATTCTTAAAGACACTGAATAAATAGATTCTATTTGTTCTATGCAGGAAGCTGACTAAAATTGATAGGGAAAACAGAGGAAATTAAAACAGATCCTCCTGTCTAGGGATCTGTGTATTTTCATTTAATAAAAGTAAACACTTGCAATCCTGTTAAATTAGAGTCGGTTTTGTATATTCTTGCTTGTTAAAGTTAATATCTTTGGGGTGTATGAGTTCCTGATAGAGAGGAAAAATGGTCTCTTGGGAAAAATGGCATTTTGACGAATTGCAGGAAATTGTAAATTATGTGGATTCCACACAGTTCCCAAGGCTGTGACAAAGATTTTACCCTTGAAATCCATGCACTCTGGTCTGTGGGGAGTTTTAATGGAATTACAATTCAAGTGCTTTACTTTAGGTGGAGTACAGGACGGGGACAGAATGAAATGTTCAGTATATTTCTTCAACAGAACTCCTGACAGCAAACACTTAAAGAGGCAGAGAATGCAAACTTGTTATTTTACACACACACAAAAAAAATCTAGCTGTATGAAGCAGTGAAGCATTCAGTGTGATACTGACCTTAGAAAAGTTTAGCATGTACTCATCATAATAACCTATTCAGAACATTTCAGGAAGGAACATGACTATACTGAATCAGGTAGACTGCATACATCAGGTGGGAATGAAGCAAATAAGGAATGAGTTTTCCAGGTTCTGGCAAACTGCATTTTACTGAGGCTCAGGGTTTCTTTATCAATAAAATTGGAAACTTACTATTATTTTATCTTAGTATTCTTATTTTCTTCTTGTTTCAAATCCCTTGGCTGTCTTGTCAATTAAGCTAATTAGAGCTGAAAATAATTTCCCAAAGGGGACATTGAACTAACATATTTCAGGGAAAATCATTTCTTCCCCCCCCCCCCCCATTTTCAGGGAAAATCATTTGTAAGACTTTAAATCAAGTCAGAAAATATTAATGATATGCAAGTGAGGTTATGTGTAAAAGGAATGCTATAAAATGCTAGATTGTTCGTGGTGCATATAGTCAGACAAAACACTGTGTTGTCTCTCTCCAAAAAATAGAAGTTAATTTATGCAGTTCATCAACAGCCTTTATTATAGCACGACATATTCATGGGAGACTTAAGTCCATGGGAACTTTTCACTCTTGATTCTTTTCCTTAAAAAAAAAAAAGAAAAGAAAAATCGAATCAAATAACTGCTTATTTTTCTAAAAAAAGAAATACAATACAATAATGGAAATGTGCCCTATAGTCATGACTTTTCACTAATACCTCCAGTGACATTTGGCAAAAAAAAAAAATGAGAGCTCTAATTTCCTCTTTAAGTTAAGTGAGGTCACAGAGATCCAGGATCCACTTTAAGTAGCACATTGAGGCTCAATTCGGAAATGAGAATGTGTCCTTTCCATTGAATAATGGATCTTTTAAAAAAATGTAGCTTATGTTTCTTTGGCAGCTGAAGTCTGCCTCCGAATGAACTCTTTGAAGTAGGGAGGGACATATGGTGCTTCTTTTACTATCTTCTCAGACTGCTGACTCTGCTTTCTCCTAGGGCTGGTGGGTGAGAAAGGAAGAGGGAAGAGGGAGGAGAGGTGAGGAAGGCTGACTTGTCTATCTTGAGATGGCTTTGCCTTCTTTTTCTTGGGGACTTTCTTGGGCTCTTTGGCAGCCTCTACTGTGGATGTTTGGAAGCACATCTGTGGTGCTGATGATATTCTCCAGTCCTCTGTTCCCTTCTTAACCTTTGCTCCCCTCAGAAGAGATCTACTCTGCAGATTCTCTGTGAGAGTCTCATGTCCTCCCTTTGGTTCTTCTCAAAAAGAGACAGAAAGGCTTCAGCCTCATACCTTCTCTCTCCTCTGTAACTCACACCTTGCTCAGGAAGTTCTGGTTCATGATGACTCCAACAAAGTCTGAGAGCGCAGTCCAATCCCAATACATTCACTTTGTGCCCCTAAAAGATCATCAGTGGTTTATTTTGTCCCCGACATTTCCTGACTAGGAACCAATCCCGGTTCATTTTGTCCAATTAATTCAGAAGAAAACACATAGGTTCCTGAAGGTCCCCTAGGAAGTTCCTGTTGATTAGCTGGAGAAGTAAGCACAGAACAATTTTTTTTTTTTTTTTCTAACAGATCTTTCACACTAGTTCTCTTGCTAGTTCAGTTGGCCGCCGGCTGCATGTTTTTAACCCTCAATGCATATTAAACCAGGCTATTAAACCAGGTTTAATTTGCCAAATGTCAACCTGCTCTGACATTTGGCAAATAATATTGTAGGGTGTGCCTAACTTCCCTATCTGCATTTTATCTTGGCCACTCAGTTAAAGAATTCAAATTAACATACTGTTGCAAATGATTTAAATTTTAATAGCCTTTAGAACTTCTTCTTATTCCAATTTCCCTTGTGAATCCATCCAATTAATCCCTATTTATTCATGTAATTCTAGTAGTTCATTTTGAACATTTTAAAGGAAGGGATTTAGAAAAATTTTTTTTGTCATGATAAAATTATGACTAAGAATTAAGGAATGGCTGTTCCTGTTAACACAGTTGGTTGTTTTATTTTTGTAAACTGAATGACCAATTAGGTAAGGATTGGTTCATATTAAAGATTACGAATATATTTAGCTATGTTTCTAGATCCGAATACATGTGCGTGGGACAGAAAATTGTATCATGAATTTCAACTGCTTACCACATGTAAAATAATAGAAAAGATAATTCAATCTTAAGATGTTTTCATTTAGCAAAGTTGAATGGAACAGTTTATACATGTCAAACAAACTAGCAGCTGGTACCCGGGGCCACAAAGATGGATAGAACCAAGATAAAGGTTAGGGTCTGTTCTGACCCAAGTGTCATAACATCATGCATGTGGAGGTAGCTTGGTTTCTTTTGAATGATAATTGATTATTTGGAGAAATAATTCAAATCATAACATGAAATATAGTATGTTTTCTTTTTAATATTAAAGATGTAAAGAAGATACAAAAATCCATAATCTGCTACTGAAATAATGCCTTTCGCTATAAAAACTAGCAAACAAAATAAAAACAAAAGCAAAATATATGTGTATTATAAAAAAATTTTAAGAATATGGAAGACTGTGAAAGGAAATAAAACTTCTATCTTGTGCCCTGTTTCCTATTTCTAAATCTATCTTTCTTAAGTATTCTTGCCTGTTCTATAGGACATTGTGTGTGTATGTGTATGTCTATTTGCATTTGTATTTGCAGGTTAGTATATAAAATTATCATTATAGCTATCCATTTTCCAACTTGCTTACTTAATTTCTTGCCTGCTTCTTTTATTTATTCATCTGGCCCTGTTCCTACAGTTTTACCTCATTGTTTCTACTAGCAATGTTGTATTCCTTAACATGGAAATGTGATGACACAGTTAATCAGCCCTCTCTTGATGGATGCTCTCACTGCTAACACAAACAACACGTGATGAACATCATTGCACCAGCATACTGAGGACCCTCTGGAAGGTTTTACTCTCAGCCTAAATTTCTAAGAGTTGCAATAGTAGATCAAAGGAACCTTAAGTTTTTTGTTATTTTATTCTAGATTGCTATATTGCCCATAAGAAATAATCCACATATTTATCCTTTAGCAAGTATAATTAACTCTTTTTTCATAAGCTTTCTAGCATTATGAACACTGAACTTAAACACTTTTGCTTAACTTTGAAAAATACAGTCTCACTTTTTGTTTTGCATTGTTTTGTTATGAAGGTCAAAGTCCATTTATCTATCATTTGTAGATTTTTTTCCCCAGAAACTTAGTATTTTTTTACAGATTTCTATTTTGTGCTCTTTTATTGATTTTTTTTTTGTTTTTTATAGATTAAAATAATTGCACATGTATTTGAAATAACACTTTCAAAAAAGTACATTTTAAAGAAGTACATTTCCTTCCATTGTTTTCTACATTTTAATTTCATTTACATTTTTGCCCTATAAATGTATAAAATATATGAGTGATAAAATCTATTTTTTTCTTTCAATTAATTCTTCTAGGTTTTAATGTGACTTAAAATAGTCTCCTGTTCGGAGGATGAATAAGTTCAACCATGATTTCTTCTAACCACTTTGCTTTTATTTTTATATTCTAGTGAGTGTAAGGAAATACACAAACATATGCATATGTACACAAATACATCTATCTACACACATACACAGAGACTCACATATACATACATATATGTTTATATGTATAAACTGGACCTGTAGTACCAACACTAATTATCAAATGCTTTCTCTTTTTGTACCAATTAGAAATGTAGTTGAACTACAAATTTAAATCTTTTATGTTTTTGGTATATTTCTAAATTCTTTTTTTCTGTCCCATTTACTTCTTTTTATAGTTCTTGGTGTGTCTATTCTTTCATTAAAATATTCCATGGTATTTGCTAGAATTTTAAATTTTCTTTCCACAAGTGATATGAATGTCTTTTAGATCAATACCTGGTCCTTTATAGTTTTCCTTATTATCAAAAATTAGTCTATCTTATTTTTCTACATGTAATTGATAATTTTCTATATCACTCCCATGTTGAATTATCTTAGGATTCCTAATATGTTTTAATTGTTTTTGATTTAATATTCTTGGATGTCCTTAGGCATAATCATATCACCTAAGATTAATGATAAGTATATCTCCTGCTATTCTGTTTTTATAACTTTTTCTTTTTTAAATCTCATTGCATTATCTGACACCTACAGAGCAGTATAAAATTACATCACAGTCTTGTTATGACCTTAACTATGAGAATGGTTCGTGTTTCCCTGTTGCATTGATGGTATTGTGTGTAGTGTGTGTGTATGTATGTTAAGTAGATATGTGTATATAGTATGAAGGAAGCATATGTCATTATTAAGGATTACTTTAGCATCGACACTGGACTTGAACTCCGTGCTTCTAGTGTGTCGATTAAGGAATATTTAGTCTTAAAAGCATTAATTTCTTAACTGGCCACCTTTCTTTACGTGACTGAAGCAGGGCATTTTTGCTGTTCTTTCACTTCTTATAATTGAAGATTGTGAGAAGGAGGATTTTGCAATCATGCTTCATTCTGCTATCTGGAACCAAGAGTCTGGTGGGAATATTTTAATTATTCATCACAAAATATCTACATAGCAAATCAAATAGTTATGTATTTTTCACTTGATGATTTTGCTAATGTGATTCTAATATTCACAAGTTTAAAAACCACAAACAGCCAATAATGTTTTAAAACAACATAATTAAATAACGCTTGAAAGTTACTACCGAAGGGCATCTAGTCTTCTAGGAGTTATACATTTATAAACCAGGGAAAAAAGAGATCAACACTTGTATTTTAATACATACGCAGTTTCTTTTTAGCAAAATGTCATTGATAAACAAGTGCAGGGTACTCGTTTCTCAGTGGACGTGCTTCTCATCAGGACTCTACAACACTGGGAATTGCATCAGCTGGCACCAATTAGGATCAGATCCAGGGGCTTGGCCAGCAGTTCTTCCAGTCTTCCAGGAACAGGGAGGGGAGCTTTCATTTTGTCTTCTTTTTGTTTTGTTGATTGTTCTGTTTTCCTTTCTGATTTTCATTTTTTGAGGTAGCTTTTTTTTTTTAAATGAAACAGTCCTTAAATTTTCTTTTACAGTTTATTGATTAATCATTGATATTTTCTACATTTCCACGTGTTTTTATCCAAACTCCACCATCTTTTCAGCTACCCACATATTTGAACATTGGCTTGTTCTCCTCTCTCTTTGCACATACGTGGGCAAAAAAGTAAACATGATTTCATATGTACATGTTAATTTTCACAAGTATTTATACACATATACATGTTGAAATATAATTTAGTTCATTTGGAATATGAAATATAACTCTTTTTTTTTTTTGATGGGGGGAGTGCTGGGAATTGAACCCAGGGCCTCACACCTACCAGGTAAGGTGCTCTGCAACCCAAAATATAACTTTTAAGTAGACTGTATTCTTGTTGTTTATGATCTCATAGTCTGTCTCTCTCACACACACTTATATATACTTGAATATTTATATTCTTTTCATGTGTGCATGCACACACATACACTATATATTGAGTCATGTTTTCAGAGACTTCATGGAGTTAATACAGGAGGTGGGTGATACTACCAATAATGATGTCGGACTCTGTAAATGCAATGCATTTGTCTACATCTGGTAGAGTGGATAATAACCAAGATGGGGTTCTCTTGCTCGAATGGTGCTTATTCAGTCAACTTGGTGTTGACCATTTACACTAGCCTTTGGGAGCCATCTGATTTACTTACCTAGCACTCACTCTGATTCAAACTGTGCTCTTAGAACTTGAAATGCAATACCTTCCTTAGCCCTTACAAAACCTTATATAGATACTATTTATCCATTCCGTTTTCTGATGGGAAATTGGGGCGCAAGGCATTTTAGCAATTTGTCCAAGAGTGTAAATCTGGTAAATAGCAACCAGGATCTAAGCAGAGTTCCTGAGACCCTACTCCTATCTATTCCAGCACTCAACACTGTCTGATTCTTCATGCTGTGTTGTAATTACTCACTTAATCACATGGGGTTTTGCACTGTGTGTTCTCTGAATAAGGAGCCAGGTGATCCCACCTGTCTTTCTAGCTGATGCTATCATGATGCCTGACATGTAATAGGGGATATGTCGCTGGTATTCTTTATTAATGGAGTTCAATTAAAAATTTGCATCTAATGTACCCCTTTTACTCTATATATACCTCCTTAATGATCAGCTCTCATAATAAACTTAGAAAATATGTGGTTTGGTTAAAGAAAGGTAATTCCAGAAAAAAACAACAACAAATTTCTGGAACATATACCTCATCTGACCTACTGCTGAATTCCCATTTTCATTATTGAACTTCAGAAGTTCTTGGGGTAATTGACCATTTTTAGTATCTTGGAGTTTTTTAACACATTGCTCTTTTAACTAAACAAGATGACTTATGAGAATATATGTGCAACTAAAAAGGAAAGAAAGAAAGACCTACCTAGCCATTTTCTGATGATACTTGTTCAGTTAGGATGCACAGCAATATATTTGTCATTCTCTCAAATTCTATATGCACTATGGCAATGTTTAGTCTTCTAAAATACCAGTGAGTCCACAGTGTGTACCTCTCCTTCTGAAATTAAAGGGAAAGCTTTGAGTGCAAGACAACTTCTTGCCCCCACCAAAGAAATCATAATGGAAATTACATTAAAGGAAAATCTATTTAAAACCAGAAGCACAAATCTTCCATATGTGGTTCAATGACTTCTGAAAGAGATAGAGTGTGATGACCACTCCAATCAAGATTCTGTTTTTCTAGAAAGTTCTCACATTCCCCCTTCCAGCCAATAGTCCCCACTCCCACTCTTTGTTAGCCTCTTTTTGATTTGTGTCACAATTATTAAATTTTGCCTGTCATACAACTTCGTTTTGAACCTTACAAATGAGAAAGTACTAAAGAAATCTGTGATCGTGGTCACCTTTGCCTTTGTAAAGATCATTGTCAACTCTCCAAGAGGTACAGCATCAAGGGCGCCATGCTGATAGAATAGAGCCAGGGCAAGTTGAGTTAGCAGATAATGCTGAATGCAGACCTGGAAGGTGTTTAAGATGCCTTTTGAGAAGCAGGTCTCCTGTGAATAGTTTCTCTCACCTTTGTGGCATTGTCTTTTTTTTTTTTGAATGACTACTGTGTGCTGTGGTTTCACAACCTCTTAATTAGTAGTGATGGGAAAATACTTTTACTCTATGTTTTGTTGACCTAGTGGTAAATTCCGTGGTACCCAGTTGTCAAGCAATTAGATTATAATAATCCCTGAAGAGAATATTTTCTTAAGGCAGTTTATGGGGCCAACAAACCCTGTGAAGAAATAATAATATCTTTTAGTTTGAGAAAGCCTGGTTTACCTCCTTCTACTTGTCAGGACTAGCCAAAAAGGGATCTTAGTGACTTTCATTCTATTAAATAAGTGCGTATAATTGTCCTCACCATCCTGCCAATATGAAAATAGCACAGCCAATCTAAATGTTAAATGAACCATGATTTCTCAGGGACTCTTTCTCTTTAAAAAGTTGGGTGATTTGTACATATTCTAGTGATTAGTCTGAAGTTTATATAGGAAATAATATTTGCGGGGAAAGTTGTGTGTGTTTGTCAGTGAGAGTGTGCATGTGTTCAGATACCTGATGCCTTTACTGTGGCCAGAGACCCTCTTTTTCTCTCCAGTGAATTAAGTGTTAATGCTTGTACCTTGCTGGAAGGACCAAATGAGAAAATGCACTCAAGAAGTGTTGGGTATTATTTGGTTTGGAAATTAAATAAAAAAATGCAGTTCAGATGGGGTTTTATATATATATAAAACGTCCAGTGTAGAAAGAGGAACATAGAAAGTGTGATCACCATTTAATTTACAAGGCTTCTTTTAAAATACTACAGCCTACTTTCTAGATTGAACTATGTGTAGTGTATTGCACAAATAGGTTAAGGTATTTTGAAGTGTAATTTCAATGGTGCTTGACCTAATTTAATACCAACTTAGAATCCACTCCCTGATAAAACTCAACGACACTGTGTTGCAGTTCTTTGTTCCTCTGGTTATAGTCCCATTTGCGATGTCATTCTACCTTCTCTCTTTTTCCACATGTATTGAGATCCTACTGTATACCATAATATAACTAAGCAATTCCCTTGCCTTTGATATTTTGAGTCATGTAGAAATTTTTCTTCGCTTCTCAGCCCCCAAGGCTTCCTTGGCTGAATGGGAATCTGTCCCGAACATCGGATAATGGCTTCAGTGTTCAATTTTGACTTTAATCCTTACCTCTAGGGCTTTTTGGGTTGAACTTGGCCTCTTCTCATTCTTTGGCCTAAATCTGAAAAGTGTCTCATTATATTCACTCAGGATACTTACTGTGTTATTCAGAAAGACTGGGACACACACATGTAATTTATAATAAATACATTTGGGCAGAAATAAGCCTATAAAGAATTGGGAATAGATTATTTCTTATTTGGGTTTGCCTACTTTGTGGACAAGTATCTTTACTGCAAATAATTGCAAAGAGATTAGCAAGACCTGATTGCTGTGTAATATAATACCCACAGAGACCCTCTGACCTAGGGCTTTCTGAAGCTTCAAAACATAAAAAGAATGGTTGAGGATTCACTATGTAGTGAAAAGATTCACATATTACTGCAAAGTTAATTTAGTTTGAATTAAAGCAAAAATAATAAATCATTTTTATTATAAAATTTGATTAAAATTCAATATCACTCAGAGTTGCAAATGTGAAAAGTTTACGCTCATATACTCAAGTGTGGTCAGAAAAAAATTTGTATTCCCATTTGGAAATATCCATAGATTTTAAAATTCACATACCATACATGCAACATTTTCACTTGTAGAAAGCATGTGCACATGTACAAAAATATGCATATTTGAATATATATGAATATATATGAATATTCATTGCAGACATGTTAGAAACCCGTAGATACCCAATGTAGGAAAAAGTGATTAAATATGGAACAACTACATACATTGACATTGTAAAATCTCAAATATACCATTAGTTGAAAAAAACTTGCAAACACAATGCACATAGAATAATCATGTTAGGTTAAAAAAATAAATTTACAGATGAATGCTCATAAACATATAGTTATAGAGAAAGAATGGCAGCAAACTGCAGAAGTTGTGGGATGCATGAAAAGTGGTATCATGATGACTTTAAGAGACCTACTAGTGCCCAACTCCAGTACATTTCTGTGTGTGTGTGTGTGTGTGTGTGTGTGTATGCATGCATGTTTCTTTTTTTTTTTTTTTTATCTTTCCAAATTCTGGTTAACTTTATTTATTTATTTTTATTTTTTTTATTGGTTGTTCAAAACATTACAAAGCTCATGATATATCATCTTTCATACATTTGACTCAATTGGGTTATGAACTCCCATTTTTACCCCAAATACAAATTGCAGAATCACATCGGTTACACACTCATATTTTTACATAATGGCATATTAGTGACTGTTGTATTCTGCTACCTTTCCTTTCCCCTACTATCCCCCCTCCCCTCCCCTCCCATCATCCCTCTCTACCTCATCTGCTGTTGTTCAATTCTCTCATGCATGTGTGTTTCTATGCTGGTGATCATATGCTAGGCAAACAGTGTACTACTTGGCTACATCCCCAGCCCCCCAGTTATATTTTATAACTAAGCACAGCATAACAGGTTGTTTATCCTAAACATAATGTTTTATCTAGGGGTTTTCATGCCTCGAGAGTAAAATATGGATAAGTATTTGGTAGAAACAACCCAAATATTTTAATTGGGGCATCCTGGTTAAAATAGTCTTCATTTCTGAGAAATATATGTAAAGGTAGCTAGCAGCAAAACAGAGTAGATAGCATCAGTCTTGAGCTTTTTTTTTTTAACATACTTTATATTTTCCCATCTATAAAAAGATGCTTTGGAAACAGCCACGAGAGTCCTTCAGGAATAACCAAGTCCCTGCTGCCTTATTAGATGCATAGAAGTGTGTTTCCTGGTGAGAGTCTCATGCTGTGAAAGTCATTAGAATAATAAATTAAACTTCTCTGAGCACAAGCTTTTAAAGCTTCAGGTGCATATTCCTTTTATGCTTTTTCCATTTTCCCATAGCTTGAAGTATTGGGATTGTAGACATATTCCTTCTTCCAAAGTTCTGCCAGCATAATGAGTTCATGAAGTCACTGATGCCTAAAATAATTTGAGGAGCTTGGATTGCAGTGGCTCACACAGTCTTCCTTTGTCTCAGTTTTTAAGAGCTCAATGCAAAGATGAGATCTAATTAATGAAAACTGACTTCACAAGGGCTGAGACAGAAGATCACATAAAATGATTTTTTTTAATATGTTATGTTAGGGACTGACACTGGGTTCCAATGCTATCCATACCAAGATATTCTAATAGCATTTCCTTATATGTATGAAAATTATCACATTAAATTACAATTTCTGACACACAAATTTTGGGAAAAACCCAATAATATCGGTAAGAAAATTTTCTGAAAGCAGAATGTATAAATTCAACAGCAAATGTTGCCTTTTCATATTTAGAATGTAAAACATTTAGCAAAGGTTATATTAAGTACATTATTATTTTTTTAAGACATTGCCATTCATTGTAGGATGTGTAGTATAATAGAGCATTTTTCCATTGTTGAAATAATATAGAAATGGATTATTTCCCCTCTCCTTATCATAGGAGAAAAAGAAAATGGTACCTTCTGATAATTGGTGATCAACCTCTGGATCTTCTAGGATAAAGCTGGAGAAAACAATGTTACATCTAAATGCATCCAGTGTGGAACAAAAAGGCATCCGTGTTTCCTTGTGTTAATTGTTACATATTCTCTCCATCCACTGGTTCTCTTAGGAAAGGTGGACTTCCTCATGCAGTGCCCACTTGCCATTCCTTAGGGTCCTCCTGAGGGTGCTGTGTCTCTGGCCATAGCTTCCTTTCAACTCTTTCCCCCTTTACTTCTGTCTTTAAATATGCAGTGCTACTGTAATTCCTCTCTTCCTGAATGGGAAAAATAAATCAACTTAATTTAGCTGCTAATGTTCTCAATTTCTGCTTCACACATGCTATCATATTTTATTTCACAGCTTCTTGAACCCGATGTTTCTTTAGACTTTCCTTCTCTTCTTGAGTCCTGTCTACTCACTGAGACTTTATAAGTGGAGGCTGGTTCTCACCAATTTACTCAGTAATATCTGGAAGCCTCTCATTTGACTTAGATGATTTTATTCACTTTTTGGGGGGGTTATTTTAATTGGAAGAAAAGTCACATATTTTAATTTTAAAATAAAAGACAATAAAAGGAAAATAAAACCAACCTTCAGCTTTAATGATATTCCCCAACATAATATGCATGTAAATTTAGAACAGATAAGTTATTCTTTATAAAATATAACAACTTATTTTTTAACAAAGTCATTTAGAAATAAGATTTCTTGGGTGATATGATAAATGAATTATCAGTGTCACACAGATGTAATTTATCCTGTAACATAGATCTGTATTGATGGGCTTGAGGAATAAAGAAGAACTCAGGCTCCTAATGAAAGAAGCCTCCAGATCCAACTGTACAGAGAACAAGAAGCATGGTGGCATCTCTCTGGCTAAGAGCTTCCTAACCAGCCCTACGAGCAAACCAACTTCTATAACCCAAGTAAAACTGCATTCAGCAACCTCCATTCTTTTATTTCTCTATCACAGTACTGTGTCTCTTTTTGATAACTGTTTAAAAAAATGTATTTGTTTTAATTAGTTATACATGAAAGTAGAATGCATTTATGCACTTTGACATATCATACATAAGTGGAATATAATTTCTCATTTTTCTGAGCATACATGTTGCAGAATCATGTTAGTCATGTAGTCACATATATAAATACAGTAATAATGTCTGTTTCATTCTACTATCTTTCCTATCCCCACATCCCTTCCCCTTCACTCCCCTCTACCTAATCTAAAGTAATACTATTCCTCCCTAGTGCCCCCCACCTTATTGTGAATTAGCATCCACATATTAGAGAAAACATTTGGCCTTTGGTTTTGTGGGATTGGCTTATTTCACTTCACATGATATTCTCCAACTCCAACCATTTACTGGCAAATGCCATAATTTCACCCTTCTTTAAAGTTGAGTAATACTCCATTGTGTGTATATATACCACATTTTCTTTATCCATTCATCTATTGAGGGACACCTAGGTTGGTTCCATAGTTCAGCTATTGTGAATTGAGTTGCTATAAACATTGATGTGGCTGCATCACTACAGTATGCTGATTATAAGTCCTTTGGGTATAAATCAAGGAGTGGGATACCTGGGTCAACTGGTGGTTCCATTCCCAGTTTTCTGAGGAATCTCTATACTGCTTTCCATAGTGGTTGCATCAATTTGCAGTCCCACCAACAATGTATAACTTTTTTCACCACATCCTCGCCAACATCCTCTTGATGATTGCCATTCTGTCTGGAATGAAATGAAATCTTAGAGTAGTTTTGATTTGCATTTCTGTAATTGCTAGAGATGTTGAATACTTTTTTTTGCCCATTTCTTTATCTAAAAATTTAGAAATGATCATAAATGTCATCTGTACTAATTGACAGCCCAGATAGCTAATAGTGGGGTAAATATGTAGTAAATATAATTATATTTGATGATGCATGGAAACAATAAAAAAGAAAAAAGACTATAAATATGTGCATGTGCGTGGGTGACTAGTCTAGGTAAAAAACGTGTAAATGATTCCTGAGTTAAATATGGTAGCCTCACTGGGCATGGTGGCACATGCCTATAATCCCAGTGGCTCAGGAGGCTAAGGCAGGAGGATCACAAGTTCCAGTCCAATCTCAACAACTTTATGAAGCTGTAGCAACTTAGAGAGACCATGTTTCAAAATAAACAATAAAAAGGGTTGGGGATGTGACTCAGTGGTTAAGTGCCCCTAGATTCAAACTTTAGTATGAAAATAAATAAATAAGTTTATTTATTTATTAGAGTGATGTCATTCATGGTTTTGTTTTCATAGTTTCAGTTACCATTGGTCAACTATGATCTGAAAATATTAATATTTTCTTGACTCTTTTAAGAAAGAAAGACTACATTCACATAATTTTTATTACAGCATATTATAAGATCATTCTATTCTGTTACCAGTTATTGTTAATATCTTTCTGTCCCTAACGTATAAATTAAATTTTATCATAGATATCTATGTATAGGAGAAAATAGTTTGCATTCAGTTGAGAACCATGTGTGGTTTCAGGCATCCACTGTGGGTCATGAAGTGCATCCCCCGTAAATAAGGAGGGATTTCTGTCTACAGTATATGTGGAGACACTTGAGCATACTTTAACAATTTAATATAGTTCTCCATTTTGTCAAAAAAAATCTTGGTAATATAAATTTAAAAAACAATACTCATAATTAACAGAAAATGGTTTTATCTAATTAAGATAATGTATAGAGTTCAAGTATTATGATTTTCATATCAAATTATATTCAAGAAAAGTATTTAGTGGCCTGAAAACACTTTTGATATTTTAAGAAAGTAATATGCAGAGTGAATGTGTATATGTATAGGATAGAGAGACAGAGACATGAAGGAAGACAGACAGACATACAGAGAAAAGAAACAAAACAGAGAACATTTAACCTATCGTGGAAAGGAAATATTCCAAAATAATAATACTGTTTTCACAAATAGTTTATTTTTCTTTTACTCATTTTCTGTATTCCAAATTTTCTATTATTAATATTTAGTATCTTTAGCATCAAGGAAACACAATAAATGATATTTTATATGTAAAAATCAATGCTTAGTAAATGCAAAGTATGTATACATTTTTAAGCTGACTATATATTTTTTGATGAGAATAAAATTGCTCTTGGTTGCTTTCTATCTTTCTGCAGTTCCCTTGTTCTCCCTGTAAAGAACATACATCACTCTTAAAACATAAGGTTCATTTTTAAAAAGAGGCAAATATCCCCTTATGCTTAATCAAATATTTTGATACAACTAGAAAAATAAAAGACAGTAATTCACTTTCTCTACAACTAGATTATTACTAATCAGGAAGGACAATAGTGCACTTTATTTTATTATGCTTTCTTCCTCTGTTCTAAGCCAATAAATGAAAGGAAATATTGAGGTGGATATGTTCAAATGTCCCTAAAACAATGGCTGAGATTTTTAACTTGATGGAAATAAGTGAATTATCGCTGCTTCCTTCTTTTATACACAGAGAACACTTTGTACATTCAACTCATTGAGCCCTCAGACTTTCAAACCCTGCATTAGAGAATTGCAAAATATCCCCCTTGTATATTGATGGGGATTCTTAAGAGGCCATCAGGTCAGTTAACTTTCTAGCAGAAAGAAGAAGTCGCAGCCTGAAGTCATCTGCCATTAGAAGCTAGAAATGACACCAGCGTTGCATCATTTGGTGGAAAAGTCCCCCAAGCTCTGTGTAGCAGAGCTAAAGCAGTTGTAGATGAGCAAATGCCATCTGGACTTGGCCTGATCGCCTGGGAAGATAGAATTGCCCTTACTGAGCTGTGGAAAGTTAAAAGTGCAACAGGTTGGTCTGTGTTCATCCAAGAAGGCTGGGAGCAGATTTGTGTTCCTTGTATCAATAAATATTTATTTTTCACATCACTGTTGGAAAATGGGAGTCTAGGAATAGCTGTGAAAAAAAAAATCCTTCATTTTAATTTTAAATAGAATAAAACATTATGAGATTATTTTAGGTTTACTGAATCTGTGACACACCCAATTTTTATGAGTTTTTGTTTTAATCTCACGTTTTCAGTGAAATTTTTTAAGCCCTGGTCTCCAATCCCAGATCATCCATCCTTAACCCTGTCTCCCCCAACAAACACTGGGTAAGGGGGAACAGGGAACAATGCACAGGAAGAAGTAGGACTAGTTAAGGGAACATTGCATTTGCCTTTCAGTCTGTCTCAGTAATGGGTTAGCATCAAGGAAAAAGGGAATGATTATAGGATAATCTGGCGGGAAAATGGTACAGAGTCCAGAACTAAGAAAGAGAAATGTTGAATGGATTATTAGGCCTTAAAATGAATGCAGCTGAAATTCTTCTCTCTGTCTAGTAAGGAGGTCCTAAAATGGTGATAGGGAGGACATTCAAAGTCCGCCTTTCTTATCATGCTTTCTAATTCCAGCCCTGGTTTACAGTTAAACTTTTCTTAGTAAAGAAACAGCTGTGTCTGAAACTTCTGTTCCAATTCTCCAAGGATCTGGCTCAATTAATCTGAAGATACAATGCAGGCACCAGCTCTTCTTTTGGATGTCATTTTCCTGAAGCCTAAAATAATGTTTCTCTAACACATAGCCCCAAGAAATGGCTTTGTGGTTTCCCTTTCATATATTCAGAGATGACGGACAGACAGGCCTGATGACATGTAGTTCTGGGAAGTCTTTTTAATTGACTTGTCTATAGACTTAAAGAACCTCAGTAGCCAAGTTGTCTGCTGTTGTCTCCTCATTTTCCTGATGGACTTTTTCTCCAGAGAGGGCAGGTAGATTATGACTTTGTTTATTGGTATCAGTTGGCCCTTCTGAGCCTTTGGACCTGGTTGAGGTTATGATCATAATATCCTGCATCTTGTGGCTTAACATTTATTTGAACACAGCAGAAAGTGCTATGAAGATTGGGCATCTATTTACATGCCAGAAGATCTGTTGTGGGATTCCTCTCTTGGTAAATTTATTGCTTTGGATAATCTGTTGGACTTTTAATTTCTGTATTTTAATTTTCATTGGGCTCAACCATGTTTATCCGTTGGATTTTAGTACTGGGCCTTTGAGATTCAGTTCAGACCGTTTCTATTTGGTAATGGTGATATAAACCTGGCTCTTCCCATTGTATGACTCCTACATTTAGAGTGTCTAATAAATCACCAGAGGAGCAATAATTAAACACTTCTTTCAGTTCTATTATTAAATCAACAAGAATGCCTGGATCCTGCTTCTAGATGTGCTATAATTTATACTATTAGTGTGGATTGTTTTGATTTTCTAAAAATAATAAACGACCCAATGAATAGCATTTGGCCAGAGGCATACAAGAAACAATCCATAGTATATAGATTTGTTCAATGGCATTTAAAAGACCTTGATTAGAATTCAGACTGGGCTGGAGTGAAAAGAATGCTGTTTACTGATAGCTGTTTGAAGTTGTCCTATGTGGCAAAGGCTAGAGGGATGCACAAATAGAAACATTTCTTACCTCCAGTGGCTGGATCCAGCTGTCAGAAGGAGCTGACATTTTAAAAGACAGCTATAAAAATGTCCGAATGTCATGATTGCTGATGCTGTTTATATGATTTTGTTTTTATGTTACCTTTGTTTGCACAGAGCTCCAGCAACAAGCCGGGTCAGTATTCCTCAGATGTTGTGACTTTCAGGTTATGAAAATATCAATGGTTTCTCACATGCAATCAAAGCATCTTCTCTGACATACATGTTCGCTCATGCCTGTGTTCTTGCTGTCCAGGCTAAGAACATTCCAACATGCTTAGTCTTTTAGGATTGGTAGGTCCATGTGCTCAGTGATGGTGGATTTATAGGCTTTTCTTAGAAGGCTTGGGAATGAAAGTAGGCAGGGAGAAGGAAGGTACAAGGTGATAAATAGTTCATCTTTGAAATGCAAGCAGAGCTATTTGATTGGTTTTGCCAATCTGAACAATCTCCCATGTTTAGAAAGCTAAAGTTGTTCTTGACAGGTCAGGCCAGTCTATTCACCAGAATCACACTCAAATATCTATCTGTAAAATTATGTTGGAAACACACACAGACACACACACACACACACACACACACACACATACACACACACATTACTGAGTGAGCAAATGTGATCCCTGCTGTCAGGGAACTGAGATGCCCATATAACCATATTAAAATATAACCGTGATGCTATTAGTTGTGTGTGTGTGTGTATGTGTGTGTAAATATCAGAGTATGTGTATAACTGTGTAGGTGTTGTGCTAAAGGGAGGCAGGGACTGGCACAGGTAATTGTGTTTTCTGAAGGTCAAGAAAGGCTTTACATTTGATGTAGGTTTTTCAGGAAAGGTCCCGAGTGAAGGTAGTGATGACACCCCAAAGAAAAGAGGAAATCAAACTAGCAAATCTGCCCAACCCAGAACTTAGAGAACCAGGCAGTACTTTAATCAGTTCCATGCACAAAAAGGTCTTAATAAATTCTTTTATCATATCTGCCTCACCTTTAAAAGATTCCTTCCTTCCTTCATTCATTTATGAATACTTTGAACATCTTTTAAGTAGCTAGCATATGCCAGTGTTCTAGTGGATGAGCACATTCAAAGTCTTCTAGATCAAGGAATAATAATCAGAGGCAAAAAAAAAGAGCACTGGGCTAACAATGAAGAATGATGTCATGACATTAGTCAGTAAATGGAAGGATCTGGAGACTATCATGCTAAGTGAAATAAGCCAAACCCCAAAAAAACCAAAGTTCAGATGTTCTGTCTGATATGTGGACTCTAACCCAGAAGAAGCAGGGACGGGGAAGAATAGAAGTTCAGTGTATTAAACAAAAGGGAATAATGGGAAGTGGGTGGGGGGGGCAGATAGGAAAAGGAAAGACCGTGGAATGAATATAACATAACTTTCCTCTGTACATATCTGAATACACCACAGTGAATCTCACCATCAGGTACATCCACAAGACTGGGTTTGTAATTAGCATAAGATATACTCCATGTTTGTATAAATATGTCAAAATAGACTCTACTGACATGTATAACTAAACGAACACATAAAATTTTAAAAAGCACCTAGCTGAGGAGAGGAGAACCTAGAAGCCCACGTAAGCTTTCAATGAGTCAGAACACCACCACTATTATGCAAATATAAATGCTTCCGCAGTTAAGTTATGAAAGTTTGCCAAAATATTGCTTGTGTTTGTTTTAAAAGTTTTAAAGGAAGAATTATTGGCTGTATTTGTTTATAATGAGATAGACCAGCTAAAGTGTCATCATTTTCCCTTTCTGATAAAGAGGACAAAATCAAAAATCAAAAATTAAAATCTTGACCTTGTTGGGAGACAAACTCCCAAGGTCTCTTTGAACCAATAAGCACCAAAAGAATTTCACTTGATTTTTTTTTTAATTGCAAGGTTTTCATGTACTGGTTTTCTGTGTCTCCCACTCAATTTTACTGTTGTTCCCCTAATAATAAATGTCTCTAGGAGACCACGATCATCTTTCTTCTGGGATAGGAAAAGAAAAAACATTAATTGAGATGTCTCCTCTGCCCAGAATTACCATTTGGGGTGGAGGGGAGTCAAGGAACAATGAGAAAAAAAGACAAGAAAAAGATGAATGGACACAAAAAAAAATGTCTTTATGCTTACTCATCTACAAAGTGGAATTGATAATGAAACCTACCTAATATCCTTACTGAGACAATTCAGTGAAAAAAAAAATGCACTTGATGCCATTAGAACTGCACTGGGAAAACAGTCAGTGCTCAATTTTGTTAGATCTTTCTATTTTGTGTTATGCATTAGTAAACCTAAATTTAAAAATTCAGCAATTAGCAGAGGAAATTCCAATACATTGGCACAAATACATTTCTCAGCCTTTTGAATTCCATAAAGCAAGATGTTTGGAAATACTTTCAGGATTAGTGCCTGGCTTTCTCATATTAAAGTTCTTATTTGGAGGTCACACACCTGGGTGGTAATGTCCTGGTACCCTTGAGTGCTAATCTTGAATTGCTTCTGTTGGTTTTCGCATCTAGAACCCACCAGTTGGCTGCCATTCAGTGAATCCTCAGCACTGTTACTCTGGAGGAAAGCAGCTTCTGAAACTGGGAAAATAAAAACGGTTAAGGAACACTGTTGGGTCACACCAAGGATAATCCCCATAAAAGAAAATTTAACCAAATAATACCAGCTGTGTATTTTCCTTAACCTCCTGGCTGTACATATGTGCTGAATAAATGTGATTTAGCAAAAGAAAGTGAATGGAAATTTAACAAATTGAAATAATTAAAAGATGTAGAAGGGAGGTAAAAGTCAGACTCGCCCTCCAGACCTTGTGGGAAAGAGCTTGGTGTTGGATAAAGAAATGGTAATGACTACTTTCCCTGTTTGCAGACTGTTATCAGTGGTTTAGGTCCTTGTGATTTGTGCTAGAAACTGGGAAGGAATGCTAACACATGAAACCAAGCAAAGAAGTGGCAAGTAATTGAGCCTTGAGGGATCCCTTTGGAAAGCATCTTGTCATTTAAAAGAATGCACTTTTGATAGTCATCTCTCTGGTTTCTGAGTGCCTGTTTGCAGGAAATGAAATCCTAGGCTTTGCTGTTTGAAAAGGGTAGGATAGGAGTGGGCAATGTTCCCCGAAGTAATCAAAGCCTTTTAGCATTAAAGATGACTATGGAATGTTTGGGGCTGTAGGCATAATGTTGCAAATTAAATGGTGTATTAGTATCCTGCCTAGTAAATGTGGAAATCTTCAAAATTCTGCTGATGGGTAGGTGGTCAGCATTAAAGCATTGTACTGGAGCTCAGAGGCAAAGAAACTCTTAACGTTGTGCACAGTTTTTGAGAGAGAGAGAGGTTACTGTGAGAGCTGGGATAGGACATCAGTAACCTTGCAGAAAAGAGAGACATTATAAACATGGGAACTCTAACCATTGGATGGTGTTCCATCTGAGTATAACAATCAAACAAAATTGCAGAGGTCAGCAAGAATAAAATATTAAAACTATGAAGATGGATCACGCACAACCTACATCAATAGCTCTTCAGTAAATGTGAGTTGATAATAAGGACATGTCTGTTAAGTTGTAGACTCAGACCAGCCTCTTTTTAATTTTCCAGGAATTTTGCAAGCTGAATTTTTAAGCAGAGTCAATATTGAAAATTATATTATAGAGACTTTTAATTCATTAAGTGAATTGTAAAGAAAAGGCAATGCTCAAATTTATCATTTATAATGAGTTTGCCATGTTTCGCTAATGTCTATGCTCTTGAAGTTATTTACATGTACTAGATGGTGAAAAGAGTATATAGTGGAAAGAATATTATATAAAAATGTCCTACTACACATTTCCTACCCCATCTGCACTCTGTGTTGAGATGATAGCAATTTGAAATCCATTTTACCTTCAGGATTTGGATTGTCCTTTCTCCTACCCATATGTAAAACAGTAGGATGGTAATTCTGAAGTCCTTCGGGAGAAATAAAAAAACAAAACCCAAAAAAAGCCAAAAACCAAGATTTGTTAAATGCAATACTATTTTCTAAAATCAGTGTCTATCGTCCCTCCATTGTCCTCTATCTTAGGGACTCCATTTCTTAGCAGGTGAATGAGCAGTATGTGTCATGGCAGCAGAGCCACTGCCAAAGCCAGAGGACCCCAGGACACTATTCCAATTAATTCCATCTTCTACTCTACAAATGTACAGCCTAGTGTGATAGTGACATGCAACTATTCAAATTTAAATATAAATAATTACTTCATGTTGAGCATAAACATGAGAACCAGAGGATCTAATTTAATGTGTTTTGGTAAGGCCTGAACATGGAAATTTTTTATAGGGTTCTCAGTAATACGATCATGGATCCAACGTTGAAAACTTCTCATCCAGGTTAATTTTTGCCTCCCACCTCCCTGTGGATGTCTTCTTCCTCTTATTACCACACGGCCGACATGACTTACCTGAGTTTGCTTTCTTAGTGAATCTTATCTCCATGTTGGCTGCAAGCTTTAAGACTACATAACCCTCAGAGCCGCTCATCTCCAAATAAGACAGATATTCTTACCTGGTAGCTCCACTAAAGGTATGAGGGAGCAGCTTAATTGTCCTGGTTTGGAGAATATATGTCCATCTCTCAACCAAAACCTGTGGTTAGGGCAGTCATGCTTCTGCCTGATTGTTCTCCTGAACTGAAGCAACCCCCTCATAACAGATGCTAGGCAAACAGATTTCTACTCCCCTGGATTAGATATTTATTATTATCATATGGGTTAAGGGCTCCACTGTAGGCTTCAGAAAAAAAAGAAAAGAAAAGAAAAAAAAGTTTACTAAAAATGGTACCCAAATATTTAAAGTTTGGTCTTTCAGCAAGCATCTTACTAGAGTAAAATGACATTGACATGTATTTTTGATCAGTCTTTTTACATTGATCCCATTTCAAACATTATACCCACAACATATGGTAGTCCTGATTTTTCTTATTGGGCATTAGTTGCCAGGAAAAGCCAAAAGCTGTACTACAGAAGTTCTGAGATTTACTCTCTAATCTGTCTCCAACTAGCCTTGAGCCCTTGGACAAGTGCCTTAACATGAAATGGAGATGAAAATACCTATCTCACAAAGGTTTTGTGGGGACTAGATGGGATAATATTGATGGGATAATTTTGAAAACATCTATTAGATTACAGCTCTAAAGGATTATTCATACTTTATTGGCTAACAAAGTAAAGGACACCAAAATGATTATTTTTAACATAAAATTTCCTCTGATATGTATTCTTCTAGCTGCCATTCTGATTGGATTGTACATGCTCCCTTTGCTAAGACATAATTTGAGTGAAAATTTTTAAATATTTTTTTCTAGTGTTCCTTACTAATCATTAAGTGTGATATCAAAATCAAAACAAAAAATGTATAAAACTGAATGCATTCATCTAGGAATACACATAATTTGTTTTCCAAATAAACTCAATTAATATTTGGATAACATCTCTCATTTGTTTTATAACCTTTGAATCTGGTTTCCTAGTTTAATTTTCTCCTACCCCCAGAGCATCATCTCTATCTTGTCTGCCAAGAGATTTTTCATTCAAGGCCTCAAATAGGTGACCTTCTTTGAATTTTCCATGACAAATTTCCTTGGGCTGTTTTCTCTCTCTCTCTTTTTTTTCTTTTTTGGTACTGGGGATTGAACTCAGGAACACTCAACCACCAAGCCACATCTCCAGCCCTATTTTGTATTTTATTTAGAGCCAGGGTCTCACTGAGTTGCTAAGTACCTCACCATTGCTGAGGCTGGCTTTGAGCTCATGATCCTTCTATTTTTCTTTAAGTTTCTGAGAATCACACACACACACACACACACACACACACACCACCTACACACCAGGTGGACTTTTGGACACAGGTCTTCACAGAATATGTCACATTTTATAAAGCTTATCTGTTTATTCCTTTTTGTTTGTTTGTTTGGTTTTTAATTTTTGATACTGGGAATTCAATCTACAGGTGCTTTACAACTGAGCTACATTCCCAGTCCTTTTTATTTTGAGACTTTTTATTTTCAGACAGTACAAAGTTGCTGACTTTGAAGGTGTCACCTTCCTGCAAAGCCTCTTGAGTTGCTGGGATTGCAGGTGTGTGCCACTACACATGGATGTTTCAGTTATTAAAAGAAATTACCCAAAGTTTCATTCTTCCCTCTCTCTACATGTAAAGCCATACATGTTGAATGTTGAATGAATGATAGAATCAGAAAATTAATTCTTTGATGCTGATGAGAAGTTAGAATAACTAAGAGGAGAGGTCCAAAGAAGATTCCTGAAATTTTTATTTTAAATTAATATAGAAGTAGGATGAATGAGCATTCATTAAACAGGTGCTATAATGCCAGGCATCCAAGCTAGAGATGGGATTTAAGCGTGCATTATCATCAGAGCTATACAAGAAATAAGCAAGGGGTGGAAACCGGCCGTCATGGAGACTTAATTTAGTTAGTGTGGTCCAGGAAGGACACTCTGAAGAGATGGTCTATCATCTGGGGCCTGAGGAAAGAGAAGGAAATAGTTTTACAGAGACCCAGAGAAAGGCATTTGTGATGAAGGGAAAGAGCAAGGAAACATATGGGGACTTAGAAGAAAGGAAAGGGGCTGGAAGGTGAAGAGCAAAGAAACAGAAGGAAACTGAGGCACAAAGGGATTAGCTAAATTGCCCACGTCACAAACCTTACTAAATAATGAAGCCTAGATGAGGGTGAGTCAGTGAGAATCCAGATCCCATGCTCAAAAAAATCAGCATTGCTCAAATTGTAGTCCACAGATTGTGAGATCTGGATCTGCCATAACTATGGAATTTGAAAGTGTGTTTAAAAAAAAAAAAAAAAGAAGGAAAGTCTATCTCGAGGGGGCAAAATTGCGACGTATGCAGTCGAGGGGAGAAACAAAGAATGTCCACGTGCTTCTGCCCCTTTCAATGCTTTATTCACTCAAATTACTCAATACAGTTTTACTCTATAGGTTCTTAATCAAGAAAACGACAATCCTTAATGCTAGGCACTGCAATAGACATAACCGATTTACAGTAAACAATTCTAGATTAATTCTAAGCACTGTAAAACACACTTAATCATGATAGGCTAATGACAGACATTCCCTCTGCAGGCTAAGTTCAAAAGTCTTCAGCCTTAGGCTTTATGTCCAGCAGATGCACACTCACTCAGACCACAGTGATCAGGTCGGGAACTAAGGCAGGATTTTCCTGGCGTGGAGTGGTTGAGGAGGGGGTCGTAGGGAGGTTGTAGGCTCTCACCAAGGTCCAGAGGAGCAAGGCGGTAGAGTTTGAGAGCAGTGAGGATCACACAGAGGCTCAGGAACGATGGATGACAAGTGATGGGATGTCAGGTCCTCATCAGGCTCTCCAGCTCGAGTGCTTCCTTGTTTTGGCTGGCTGAATCCTTGTTCATTTGCTCTATTATTTATACTAACTTTTGGGGCATTTTGGCCCCCCTTTCAATCCTTATCAGCTGCCACCGGATTTCTCAGTGACATCATTTACCCTGAGGTCAGAAACATCTGGTCTGGTGGTCTCCACCCTGATCTTCTCTCCTTCCCCTCTTATCAGGCCAGGACAGCCTGCCAAGGGCTTCACTCTCTTTATCAGGGTGAGGGGGAATAACTTGTTTGTGGCCATACTGGAGGGCTCTGTGGGTGTGCCTGGTGAAACTGCAAGTTTCAAACTGGAGTTTTAAAAATGGAATTTCTTAGGCTCAGGCCTAAGGCTATCCTAACAGAGTGTGTTATCAGTAGTCTTTCCCCATTGAACCAAGTGTAGACCAGTTTGAGAATTGTCAAAGTAGTGTGGAATTATCTGCAACATGAGCTGCATATGAACTTCTGGATCACATACCAGTCCATGACGGATTGGGAGAACAATGGGCCTTCACCTGAGAGGTTCACAAAGTACCACTTGGTGCCATATGCTCTACTGCCACAGATGAAATGAGATGTTAAATCTCCTCTTGTATGCTTCCTGATATTCCATGTTACATATCATGTGTGGAGTTTCATTTATAATTTGCCTTTGAAAGCTCATTTTCTTTCTTATTTGCCTCTTGGGCCTGTGAAGAGGCGTGAGAACAAAGTCCAGAAAGGAAAGAGGCCCTAGGACTTCCTACTTGGCACTGATGCTGTGAAGTAGGAACTTGGCTCACTCCCTGCAGCCATCCTGCAACACCTGTGGACCTTGTAAGCCAATGGGAGAAGCAAGGTTATGTGGGTGCTGAGTCAGTGTTATCCACCATCAAGTCCTCTGGGACATTTGAGATGGTGTTAATTGCTCTAACAATACACATTACTTTTTTTTTTCTTTTTCTGTTAAGGCAATAACCTAATCTTTAAGCTACAACCCAGAAATCTGGAGAAAAGGGATCCTGTTGTGAGATCTGAGTAGATTCCTAGAATGTCATCACCATGGAGTCAGAACAGAGGGATGTTAAGGGGAATGTGAGTGACATCTTCATGTATGAGGAATGACACAATTACCAACAGGGGAGAGAGGGGTAGACAACATGTGCAGTAATGTTATTCCTATCACTAGGCAGAAAATCACTGTGGATAGTACATTACTCCGCAGTCTATGGCCCAGCACAATAACCCTTATATCATATTCCCCTGCTCCTTGCTCTAACTAGAAAGGTGTCTGTTGTACCCTTCCCAGGTCAGATATCGATTATGTGGCACCTGTGTGATGAGTTCACTTTTGTCTTTTTTGTTGTCATCCGTATCACCTCATGTGTCCTGCATTTTGCGTTGGCTATGGAACCAGATTTCTCTCTCTCTCCTGAAAAAAAAAATGGATCCCATAACTTAGCATGGATGCTGTTTATTTCCTTTCTTCCTTAATTAAAGAATTAGAAAAACTTCTGATAATCACCGTATTGAGTGAACCTGGTCACTAGATGGGCATTCCTTGCTGTTTTCAGCTTCGTCACCATACTGACAAAGACATTCCACAGGCTCCCAAGTCCCCCAAGATCCAGATTCTTCCACAAACAAGTCGCACACACAGATGAAATATGGGATTTTTACAGGACATTCAGTTCTCCTGTTGTCTTATTCAAAGACAATGACAATTTTATTTCTCTATGAACACCTTTTCTCTGCAGTGTTGCAACATTTGTAAACTCTTAGGAGGAGTAAAAATCCAACAGCATTTATTAGCCCACCACTGTGTTCACTGACATCCTGAAAGTAACATATTGTTCTGGCTTTAAGAGGTGATGACTGAATTGTAATGTGAGCTACTAAATACTCTTTTCTACTTTAACATTAGACTCTAGATATGTGACAATTTGGGAATTTTTTTTCCTACTCATTTATATCCCCTTTCTATATTACAGCCACTGAAGCAAGTACAAAAATATTGTTTACATTTTAATATAGAATCCAGATAGAAGTATTCTTGATTGTGTGGTTATTTTCTCCTTTCTTTTGCTAACCTTATTTAAGAAAATTAATGATGACCGAAGATAATCAATGAAGGAACTATACACACATATTGTCTGTACGTCGAATCCATGATCTCTGTGATGAGAAAGCAAAACTAAATGAGAAAACCTGTTGTGTTATTGAAGGGATAATGTGTAACCATCAAGGAGAATCCCTTGGTGAACCACACCTGACCTGTCCTCTAGCCAAGCCTCCAGGGCTGCAGTGTCACAGATGATATATTCTATTACAAAAACAATGCCTTTTATTTTTAGGATGCCACTCTTAATGGGAAGCTGATCTTTGCCAAGATAGTGCGTACCATTCTGACCTCATAGATAGATAAATAAAAGCTGAGTTTTTTGATCCTAAGAATTGAAACTGAAGTGGATATGTTTTCCTTTTTTGAACCTAGCTCAGTCTCCTCTCATCCCTTGTCTGTATAAGAAATTAGGGCATCACTGTCTTTTCTAGACACTGGCTGTGATCCTAAGTGCACATCTTTTGGCCACTGATGTTTCCTGATGCTATTTACCCCTTAAAGATGGGGTAAAGGCTAAAGAAAGTTATTTCTGTAGTGCTAATTGT